>NC_134907.1:15307649-15310149 GCF_041734735.1 Babylonia areolata
TTAATTTTGTCCGACGTGGCATCGCGACACACGAAACGACTGGCAGTTGACGGGCGCCATAGCCGAATGGTTAAAGCGTTGGACTGTCGATCTGAGGGTCCCGGGTTCGAATCACGGTGACGGCGCCTGGTGGGTAAAGGGTGGAGATTTTTTTTACCATCTCCCAGGTCAACATATGTGCAGACCTGCCAGTGCCTGAACCCCCTTCGTGTGTATATGCAAGCATAAGATCAAATACGCACGTTAAAGATCCCGTAATCCATGTCAGCGTTCGGTGGGTTATGGAAACAACAACATACCCAGCATGCACACCCCCGAAAGCGGAGTATGGCTGCCTACATGGCGGGGTAAAAACGGTCATACACGTAAAAAGCCCACTCGCGTATATACGAGTGAACGTGGGAGTTGCAGCCCGCGAACGCGGAAGAAGAAGAAGAAGAAAAGAAGAAGATTGGCAGTGAAGGGCAGTAAAGTGGGTTGGGGGTTGGGGGTTCTATTCTGTTCTATTTTTTGCTCGGTTCTGATCTGTTCTTTTCTATTCTATCCTAACCTTATGTGTGTGTGTTTTCGGTACGCAAGCGGCCTCGTTTTCTGTTCTGTTTTTGTTTTGTTTTTCTGAAGAAGAACAATAACAACAACAACAACAAAGAAGAAGAAGACGAACAACAACAACAACAACAAAGAAGATTGATTGATTGATTGAATCTTTAATGGGTAAAGAATTAGGCACAGTAAAGGCCTTTTTACAATTCTGCCCATTTAACTACATAAAAAATAAAGAACGAACGACACAAAACATAAAAATAAAGAAATAAACTGAAATAAAATAAAATAATAAGAACGACGAATAAGAATAGGAACTTGAATAGTCTATTAAAGGTAACAAAGCGATGAAAAACTGGAACAATTGGTACATTACATGTACATAGGTACTTACACACACACACACACACACACACACACACACACACACACACACACACACACACACAAAATTATAAAACAAGCAACAAAGACATATGTACACATTCACGCCCAAGAAGAAGAAGAAGAAGAACAACAACAACAACAACAACAACAACAACAACAACAACAAGCGCAGAACACGAAGAACGAGAAGAAGAAGAAGAAGAGCAGCAGATGCAGCAGCAACAACAACAACAGCAGCCAGAACAACAGCTATATTAACATTGATCATTGCTGCTTCTAGTCCAGCCGACCGCAGACTACCAAATCAGAAACAACAACAACAACAACAATAACAATAACAGCAGCAGCAGCGGCAAGAAGAAGAAGAAGAAGAAGAAGAAGAAGAAGAACAACAACAACAACAACAACAACAACAACAAGAGGGTGGAGAGAAGAACAAGAACGGAAACAAGAAGAAAAAAGAACAATAAAAGAACATTGAGAAAGAAAAAAAGAACAAGAAGATAACAAGAACAAGAACAATAACAAGAGAACAACAACAACAACAACAACCACATTGTCATCGACAATGGACGAACAGTATGAGGAAGAGAAGAAGAAGAAGAACAACAACAGTTTCAGTTTCAGTTTCAGTAGCTCAAGGAGGCGTCACTGCGTTCGGACAAATCCATATACGCTACACCACATCTGCCAAGCAGATGCCTGACCAGCAGCGTAACCCAACGCGCTTAGTCAGGCCTTGAAAAAAAAAGAAAATAAAAGGTGAATAAATAATAGATACGCTTACATAAATAAATAAATAATAATTATGATATAAAAAAGTAGTAGTAATGGTAATAATAATAAAATAATAATAATAATAAAAAATAAATAAATAAGACAACAATGACGATAAATAAGCAAATAAATGTAAAACATGAAGACACACATTCACACATACACCCACACATGCATAACAGATATGCACCAAACATGCAGTTTCACAGATATGAAAGCACAGTCAAATACATATAAACGTACATGAGCTGCAACACACACACACACACACACACACACACACACACACATTACCCTGCACCTCCTCTACCCCCCTCCTCCACAACAACAACAACAACAACAGCAACAGCTACATTGACATTGACATTGGACGTTGTTGCTTCTTAGTCTAGTCCACAGCAGAATGTCATATCTGGCAGGAAAAAAAACAACAACAACCAAGAACAAGAACAAGAACAACAACAACAACAACATCTACAAATGCAGCAACATCAAGAAGAAGAAGAAGAACAACAACAACAACAACAACAACTGCAGCAACATCAAGAAGAAGTAGAAGAAGAAGAAGCGGAAGAAGAAGAACAACAACAACAACAAGAAGAAGAAGAGCAAGTTTCAGTTTCAGTTTCAGTAGCTCAAGGAGGCGTCACTGCGTTCGGACAAACCATATACGCTACACCACATCTGCCAAGCAGATGCCTGACCAGCAGCGTAACCCAACGCGCTTAGTCAGGCCTTGAGAAAAACAAAACAAAAAACAAAACAAAACGGGGGAATAAATAATAGATAAGCT
>NC_134907.1:15320149-15322649 GCF_041734735.1 Babylonia areolata
GACACAGACCACAGACAGAGACAGAGACAGAGACAACAGACACAGACCACAGACACAGACACAGACCACAGACAGAGACACAGACCACAGACACAGACCACAGAGACATAGACAGAGACAGAGACACAGACCACAGACAGAGACAGAGACAGAGACACAGACCACAGATACAGACCACAGACACAGACCAGAGACAGAGACACAGACCACAGACCACAGACAGAGACAGAGACACAGACCACAGACCACAGACCACAGACCCAGACCCAGACACAATAATGCAGAGACAGACCGACCGAAGAAGAAGGAAAAGAAAACAACAACAACAACAACAAAAAACAAACAACAGAAGAAAGGTCCATCAACGTTGAAAATCACTCGCAGTGGAAGAGATCTATAGAGATTTCAGCAACCCCTCCCCCCTCGCACTCCCCCGGTACATCTAATTAACGACACGATCAGATCAGTCATTTACTTCTTCCTTTCTTTCTTTCTTTCTTTCTTCTCCTCCTCCATTCCTCCATGCCCCCACCCCCCCACCTCCCACCCCCACCGCCCCCCACCCCCCATCTCAACACACACTCTTCTTCATCTTCTTATCGGCTGTCCATATGTTGCCATCTTCGGGGTTTCTTTTTCACAGCCTTTTGTTTCCGTTTACCTGTTGTTGTTTTTTTGTTTTTTTGTTTTGTTTTGTTTTTGGTTTTGTTTTTGTCCTGCCGAAGAGAAAGAGAGAGAAAGAGAGAGAGAGAGAGAGAGAGAGAGAGAGAGAGAGAGAGAGAGAGAGAGAGAACGAACGAACGAACAATTTATTCAATATAATAAGGCTATCGCCCCATTTGAACGGGTTAAAACAAAAGTAAAAAATGATTTTCTACCTTATGAATAATTATTGTTAACATACAAACAGCATTCGAACAGAGAGAGAGAGAGAGAGGGGTCAGAAAGAATGAACGAATGCACGAAGGTATGGATGAATGAATGAATGAATGAAAAAATGAGACCAAAAAGAGAAAGAGGGGGTGAGGGAGAGAGAAAGAGAGAGAGAGAGAGAGAGAGAGAGAGAGAGAGCGAGCGGGGGGGGGGGGTGGTGAGGGGGAGGTAGGATTAGATTAGAAAAAAAAAGTAGATGAGAGAGCGAGAAAGAGAAAGTGGAAAGAGAGAGAGAGAGAGAGACGGACAGACAGACAGACAGACATACAAAAAGACAGGCAGACAGACAGACAAACAGAGAGAACGGGGTTTAAGAGAGTGAGGTTGAGAAAAGTGATGGGAGAGAGATAAAGAGAGGCAGGCGGAGAGACAGACGGAGAGACAGACGGAGAGACAGACGGAGAGACAGACGGAGAGACAGACGGAGAGACAGACGGAGAGACAAAGAGAAAAGAAAAAACAACAGAGAAAAGCAGAGACAGAGATAGTTTCAGTTTCAGTTTCAGTAGCTCAAGGAGGCGTCACTGCGTTCGGACAAATCCATATACGCTACACCACATCTGCCAAGCAGATGCCTGACCAGCAGCGTAACCCAACGCGCTTAGTCAGGCCTTGAGAAAAAAAGTAGTAGTAGTAGTAGTAGTAGTAGTAGTAGTAGTAGTAATAATAATAATAATAATAATAATAATAATAATAATAATAATAATAATAAAAAATAAATAAATAAATGAATAAATAATTTTTTTTTTTTAAGACAACAATTATGATAAATAAGCAAATAAACGTACAACATGGAGACACAGATAAAAAGGTAGAAGCAGAGACAGACAGACAGACAGAGAGACAGACAGACAGACAGACAGACAGACAGAGAGAGAGCTTGCAGTATACACACGAAGGGGTTTCAGGCACTAGGCAGGTCTGCACATAATAATTATGTTGACCTGGGAGATCGGAAAAATCTCCACCACCACCCCCCACATTATCCCCCCTCCAGAGTAGACACAGAGACAGCGAGAGAGAGAGAGGGAGAGAGAGAAGAGGAGAGAGAGAGAGTGAGAGAGGAAGGGAGAGAGAGAGAGAGAAGAGGAGAGGACAGAGAGAGATGGAGAGAGAGAAGGGGGGGGAGAGAGAGAGAGAAGAGGAGAGGAGAGAGAGAAGAGGAGAGGAGAGAGAGAGAGAGAGAGGTGTGTGTGTGTGTGTGTGTGTGTGTGCACGCGTGCTTGTGCTCTGTGTCTGTAAGTGGCAAAGAGAGAGAGAGAGAGAGAGAGAGAGAGAGAGAGAGAGAGAGAGAGAGAATTGAATTGAATTGAATTGAATAAATTTAATTTTCTGAGGGTAATACAGCACGGCAACAAGAGAGAGAGAGAGAGAGAGAGAGAGAGAGAGAGAGAGAGAGAGAGAGAGAGAGAGAGAGAGAGAATTGAATTGAATTGAATTGAATAAATGTAATTTTCTGAGGGTAATACAGCACGGCAACAGATTGCTTTTTTTTCATGCAGCCCTCGAAGGGGAAACAGTGACATAAACAAAAGGGGGGATCATTATATCAGTACAGGAGAGAGAG
>NC_134907.1:15402649-15407649 GCF_041734735.1 Babylonia areolata
AGAGAGAGGGACACAGAGAGACAGACAGACAGAGACAGACAGACAGATAGACAAACAGAGAGAGAGAGAGAGAGAGAGAGAGAGAGAGAGAGAGAGAGAGAGACAGACAGACAGACAGAGATAGAAAGACACACATAGAAAGACAGAGACAGAGAGATATTTTCTTCTTCCTCGTGCATGGGCTGCAACTCCCACGTTCACTCGTATGTACACAAGTAGGCTTTTACGTGTACGACCGATTTTTTTTTTTTTTTTTGCTGCCCCATCATCTGCACCGTTTCAGTGGCATTACACCCACGCCGCTCATTTAGATTCCCCCATACACGGCCACACCCGGGTTCGTCCGTCGCAGTTCCAGCGTCGGCAGTCCACAGGGAACCATCGATGTTAGGTCGCCTGGAGGCCACACACCAGAGGAGACCCTGCACTGCTGCTGAGTCACTTCGGTGGTGTTCAGTGGTGCCTGTTCTGTTTTAACGTACTTAGGACACCACCTACTAAGCCCCCTAATAACGACAATAATGGCTTAGTCGCGGAGCCAGACTGAGTGAGCGTCTCTCCCAGAGTGGAGACCGCCACCACGTCCCTCAAACAACAGCCCCCCATGAATCTGCCGACACTGACGACATTGACAGGACTCACCCCAAGCACGGAAGTGGAGGGGTATCGAAACTGAGGTCACCATGAGAGCAGGGCATGAAAGGTCACAGACTTTGAGACTATTTTGTTTTATATTGATGACGATGAAGGAGAAGGAGGATGACGATGATGATGACGATGTTGCTATGGAAGTCCATTTTGGTTTGGGACTGCGTGACAAGGCTGTACTCTACGCTTCCTGTCATAATGATATCCCGGCGTTAACCAGGCCCGAGAGATACAGACACTTGCAGTGTTGGTCTGGTAATTAGAGCAACACACCCAAAGACGCATCCTTGAAGTGGATGACACTCGACTGTGTGGTCCCAGTCTCCCCATTTAAGCCCACAGCACACTCAACTCTGGGTAGGAGCCGGCCACGGGCCGAAAAACCCACCTCCGCTGGGATTCGAACCCGCGTCCTCCCAGCCGTCAGTCCGCGACGCTAACCACTTCGCCACGGCGGCTGGTTGTACGACCGATTTTACCCCCCGCCATGTACACAGCCATACGAATAAACAATGCAAATGATCGAATAAATGAATAAACAAATAATGAATGAACAGACAAGTAAATAGATGGATAAATAGACAAATTGTGATAATTGAATTAACAAAAAAAGTAAATGGACAAACAAATGACCAGATAAGTAGATGAACAAACAGATATATAGACAAACAGACAAAGAAAGAAAGAAAGAAAGAATAAAGAAACAAGCAAACAAAGAAACAAAGAATGAATGAAATCCTACAAATACGGCAAAGCCTCACAAAAGCCAGAAATAAACAGACCTTTATTTTGCTTTTTTTTTTAACCCCCCGGAATGGGTGGGGTAGAGGGGGTGGAGGGGGGAAGGGCGAGGGGGAAGGGTGGGGGAGAGAGAGAAAGAGGATAGTCTGAAAGAAGTAGAGGAAGGCTATTGTGTGTGTGTGTGTGTGTGAGTGTGGAAGGAGGGAGGGGGTGTGCGGGGTGGTGGTGGGGGGCGGGAGGGGGAGGGGAGGGGATTTCGACATCGATTAGCGAGCCATGCTGTAATGAACGTTGCAATGAAATACGGTGTGATAATATCCTCTTTCCTTCTTGCTGAACGTGATTTGATTAACGCACGTACATTCTATAAAGAAAACCAACACCAACACCAACACCAACACCAGCTAAAAGAAGCAAGCAAGCAAGCAAACAAACAAACAAACAAACAAAACATATCTGTAATTTCTTTATGTTGTTATTCTGGTTCCCCTCCTCTCCTTCTTCTTCTTCTTTTCCTCCTCCTCCTCCTCGTCCTCCTCGTCCTTCTTCTTCTTCTTCTTCTTCATCCTCCTCGTATTCTTTTTCTTCTTCCAATTTAAAAAACAACAACCAAAAAACAAAACATACGATGTTCGTTTATTGTTGTTTTAAAAAAAAATGTTTTTAGTTCTTTTATTTCTTTTTTTTTTTCTCTAGAAAATAATAAGCAGTATGAACAACACATCAGTTTTGTCAGCGGGCGTGACATTTTGCTTGTCACATTTAAAGCCGAAGAGAGAAAAAAACAACGAAGAAGAATGCAGGACATGCAGGAAGACATTCGGTTTTTTCGTATTCTCTCTCTCTCTCTCTCATATATCTATATATATATATATATATATAGAGAGAGAGAGAGAGAGAGAGAGAGAGAGAGAGAGAGAGAGAGAGAGAGAGAGTGGACACTGGAATTATTTATTGTCATTGCCAAGAAAGGTCTTTTGACAAGGGGGCAACAACATAAATTCATATATTTTAGCTTCAAAACAAAAAAACAAAAAAAACAACAACTATATTTGTTCTCTGAACCCTTCAGTCAGTTTAAACCACGAAAATATGCAATACTTGGAAAACACTAAAGTCACATCCAGGCAAAAACTCAACGAAACGGAACTAAAAAAAAACAAAAAAATGTAATGATAATAAAATATCAAAATGAATGGGGACAGACTCGACCATCCATTCAAAAATATATCAAACCAATATATACTGCCTCAGCAATACACTCAAGTATGCAATATTATGTTTTCTGTTTTGTCCAAATAAAATAGCAACTTCTTACAAACTATAATAAGTGTCTTCTACGCTGCTGATACTATTCTGACTTATGTACCTTTGTCTCATTGTTCTTCTGCAATGAATTTAGCAACCGATCTAATTATGATTTCATTATCACATGACAAAACAGTAACAACATCATGGCTTTTAGCCATCTCTGTTCTGAAGAGAGAGAGAGAGAGAGAGAGAGAGAGAGAGAGAGAGAGAGAGAGAGAGAGAGAGAGAGATACAGACAGACTCACACACACGCGTGCGCGCGCGCACACACACACACACGCACGCACACGCACAGACATGCACACACACACACACGCACACACACACAGAGAACAAACGCACGCACGTACGCACGCACGCACACACACACACACACACACACACACACACACGCACACACACACACGCACGCACACGCACACAAACACACGCGCGCGCGCACACACACACACACACACACACACACACACACACACACACATGCACACACACACACACACGCACGCACGCACGCACGCACACAAGCAGAACAAACACACACACGCATGGCACACACACACACACACACACACACACACACACACACACACACACACCGAGCCTAAGAAACAGTAAGTAGTTTGCACGCAGAGGTGACTGTAGTGACCTATTCATTGACTCTGTTCACCCTAAAGGTCAAGTAGTAGTATAGGTATAGGGCTTGTGCCTTGCTTGGTTCGGTAAAAGCAACGGTGGCGTGTACCCAGACACACACACACACACACACACACACACACACACACACACACACACAACGACAGTTGGGGAGAGAGAGAGAGAGAGAGACAGACAGACAGACAGACAGACAGACAGAGCAGTGAAATAAAATACTTAGTCACTTGTCATTCAGTGGCAGGCATCTCACACATCCTGTCTATGTACTCTGTGGATCACACCATCTGCCATCCATGCTATTAACACAATGGATCTTGTCAGTCAGTGGCTGAAAAAAAACAACAACTAGTCTGCCCGCCCGTCTGTCTGTCTGTTTGTCTGTCTGTCTATCTCTTCAAGTCCGTTTCTCTTTGCCCCTCAGTCTCTCAGTCTCTGTCTCTCTGTCTATGCTACTCTGTCTGTCTCTGTCTCTGTCTCTCTCTGCCTCTGTGTGTGTGTGTGTGTGTGTGTGTGTGTGTGTGTGTGTGTGTGTGTGTGTGTGTGTGTTCAAATCCGTTTCTCTTTGCCCCTCAGTCTCTCAGTCTCTGTCTCTCTGTCTCTGTTACTCTGTCTGTCTGTCTCTCTCTGTGCATCTGTGTGTGTGTGTGTGTGTGTGTGTGTGTGTGTGTGTGTGTGTGTGTGTGTGTGTGTGTTTCTTCAAATCCGTTTCTCTTTGCCCCTCAGTCTCTGTCTCTCTGTCTCTGTTACTCTGTGTGTGTGTGTGTGTGTGTGTGTGTGTGTGTGTGTGTGTGTGTGTGTGTGTGTGTGTGTGTGTCTTCAAATCCGTTTCTCTTTGCCCCTCAGTCTCTCAGTCTCTGTCTCTCTGTGTCTCTGTCTGTCTGTCTGTCTCTCTTTCTCTCTCTCTGCCTCTCTGTGTCTGTCTGTCTGTCTCTTCAAATCCATCTCTTTGCCCCTCAGTCTCTCAGTCTGTCTGTCTCTGTCTCTCTCTGTCTGTCTGTCTCTCTTTCTCTCTCTCTGCCTCTGTGTGTCTGTCTGTCTGTCTGTCTCTTCAAATCCGTCTCTTTGCCCCTCAGTCTCTGTCTCTGTTACTCTGTCTCTGTCTGTCTCTCTATCTCTGCCTCTGTGTGTTTGTCTCTATCTCTCTCTCTCCCACACACATATTCCATCTGTCTGTCTGTCTGCCTCTCTTTCTCCCTCCCTCTCTCCCATCCTCCATCTATCTACCGATCTACCTACCTACCTACCTGCCTGCCTGCCTGCCAAACTACCCCCCTACCAACATTCCTACCTACCTATCTGATGAAGTCTTCCGTCGGACCGACGGATGAGTAGGCAGGCAGGCTTATCTGTCGGTGTGTGTCCTCATATGGGAGAAGAAGCCGATTCTGGATGCACAGCACTTCCCACGGGTGTTGCAAGGGAAAACATCTCCAGAAGCTGAGCCCTGCTTCCTTCGCTCACGCATCTCCTTAATGGCCATCGTTCTCTTGTTTTCAAACGTCTTCACGCCACTAGAGCACAGCATCCTCCAGCGAGAGCGGTCAAGGACATCAGTTTCCCAGGAAGTGATGTCTATGTCACAGGCTTTGAGGTTTGTCTTCAAGGTGTACTTGAAGCGCTTGCAGGGTCTTCCATGTTCGCGGTGG
>NC_134907.1:15430149-15440149 GCF_041734735.1 Babylonia areolata
GAAGGGGGGAGGAGGAGGAGGAGGAGAAGGGGGAGGAGGGAGGAGGAGGAGGAGGAGAAGGGGGAGGGGGAGGAGAAGAAGAAGAAGAAGAAAAAAAAGGAGGGGGAGGAGGAGAAGGGGGAGGGGGAGGAGGAGAAGGGGGAGGAGGAGGAGGAGAAGGGGGAGGAGGAGGAGGGAGGAGGAGAAGGGGGAGGAGGAGGAGGAGAAGGGGGAGGGGGAGGAGGAGGAGGAGAAGTGGGAGGAGGAGGAGGAGGAGTAGAGGGGGAGGGGGAGGAGGGAGGAGGAGGAGGAGAAGGGGGAGGAGGAGGAGGAGAAGGGGGAGGAGGAGGAGGAGAAGGGGGAGGAGGAGGAGGAGGAGTAGAGGGGGAGGGGGAGGAGGGAGGAGGAGGAGGAGAAGGGGGAGGAGGAGGAGGAGAAGGGGGAGGGGGAGGAGGGAGGAGAAGAAGGAGGAGGAGGAGGAGAAGAAGAAAAAGAAGAGCACGCATGCACAGCCTTCGCCAAACTTTCACAATACTTCCACTACTTTTTTTTTTTTTTTTTTTCAGATGTTTCCATGTGACTGTTACATTTGACAATGCAACATTTGGAGACTTTGAATTACTTTCTGTCGGTTTGTCTGTCTGTCTGTCTGTCTGCCTGTCTGTCTTTTTTGTATTTCTATCAGAACAACTCGTGTGAAAGGGTGGCCCTTTTTTTTTTTTTTTTTTTTTTTTTTTTTTTTTTGTTCCATTGAAAATAAAAGTGGAGACAACCAATTGTTCACGGGAAAAGTTTGTTCTCTCTCTCTCTCTCTCTCTCTCTCTCTCTCTCTCTCTCTCTCGCTCGCTCGCTCTCGCTTTCTCTTGCTCTGTATGTGTGTGTGTGTGTGTGTGTGTGTGTGTGTGAGAGAGAGAGAGAGAGAGAGAGAGAGAGAGAGAGAGAACACGCACAGAGATAGACGGACAGACAGAGAAAGAGAGAAAGAGGGAGAGAGAGTGTATGTGTGTGTGTGTGTGTGTGTGTGTGTGTGTGTGTGTGTGTGTGTGTGTGTGTGTGTGTGTGTTTGTAAGAGAGAAAAAAGAGATAGAGAGAAACACACACACAGAGATAGAAAGACAGACAGATAGAGATAGAAAGAGAGAGAGAGTGTGTGTGTATGTGTCTGTGTATGTGTGTGTGGGGAGGGTGTGTGTGTAAGAGATAGCTAGAGATAGAGACACACACAGAGAGATAGAGAGACAGACAGACAGGCAGACAGATTGCACACACACACACACACACACACACACACACACACACACACACACACACACACACACGTGTGTGTGTGTGTGTGTGTGTGTGTGTGTGTGTGTTGTGAGTGTTCATGTGCCTTTGTGAGTGTGTTCGTTCGGTTGACTAAACCCCCCCTCTCCTCTCTCTCTCTCTCTCTCTCTCTCTCTCTCTCTCCCTGTCTCTCTTTTAAACTCTCAGAATACCTACTACCAGCTCGCACGCAGACATCAAGTGCGTTCTGCATTCTTTGAAAATGGCCAGAGATCCAGTGTACATTCTAACTTTTTTAAACCTTTTTTTTTTTTTTTTACATACAAACAGTCTCAGATATCTGCTAAAGGGTTATACCAAAATGGAAAGACAGACAGAGAGAGGGAGAGGGAGAGAGAGGGGGTGTGTGGGGGGTAGAGAGAAGGAGAAAAAAAAATCGCTCTTTTTCCATAAGGAAGCTTGCAAAATGTTCCGTTTGCCTTTCACCTTTTAAAGGTTTAGCCAGAAGTGGGTAACCTGATGTAGAAGTATGTTATGCAGTTGAACGGACACAACTTTGTGTCGGTTTGTGTGCGTGCATACTACGTTGTGCTTCGTTTTAGTATTAAAAAAAAGAAAAAGAAAAAAAAAAAAAAAAAGAATAAGAATCTTTTACTTTCTAGTATCGAGCTGAAAATATAGGACAACGTGTAGAATGTATGTGCGAATGTATGTTATGTGCGATATCTTATTATACGTTAGTTTCTAAGATTGTCTTCTTTTTTTTTTTTCTTTCTTCATAATATCAAGCTCAAAATATACGATAATGGGTAGAATAAGTGAGCAATATGTTTTGCATATTTTGACAGTAACACTCCGGAAATTAAGGAAGATGTGTAGAATGAATGCACAATATCCCACGTTTTAGTTTCTAAAATATCCAGATTTTTAAACGTACTGTGTAAAATGTTGGTTTATGAATCTGTACTTTATTGAATGATCAAACTTTTGAGATATCATGAGGATAAAACACCTTTCTTTTAATGCCTCATTTTTTATCAGCAAACTTGTCAACAGTTTGTTTTGTTGTTTTTGTTTTGTTTTGTTTTTTTCAAAGCGAATGCAGTTTTCCTGTATCTTTTTATCATGTCGTCAGAAATCGTGTTTCGAGAAAATACTGTTTTCAAGTTATTATCTCTTGTCTTACTGTGTCCCAGTTTGACAACTTCCTTCAGCTGAGATGGTCAGAAAAGCGTTTCTTCTTCTTCTTCTTCTTCTTCTGCGTTCGTGGGCTGCAACTCCCACGTTCACACGTATGTACACGAGTGGGCTTTTACGTGTATGACCGTTTTTACTCCGCCATGTAGGCAGCCATACTCCGTTTTCGGGAGTGTGCATGCTGGGTATGTTCTTGTTTCATTAACCCACCGAACGCTGACATGGATTACAGGATCTTATTAACGTGCATATTTGATCTTCTGCTTGCGTATACACACGACGGGGGTTCAGGCACTAGCAGGTCTGCACATATGTTGACCTGGGAGATCGGAAAAATCTCCACCCTTTACCCACCAGGCGCCGTCACCGAGATTCGAACCCGGGACCCTCACATTGAAAGTCCAACGCTTTAACCACTCGGCTATTGCGCCCGTCAGAAAAGCGTTTCAATGGTGGAAGTCAAATTGCCCATTTTATTCTAATATATATATATATATATAAAGAAAAAATGTCAATGCATTCTACAGAGAAAGCCCACGTTAACTGTGCAATCAAGAATTTCTTCTTCTTTTTCTTTTTTCCAATCCGAACGTGTTGAATTAAACTGATTGCTCTTGCTCTGTGTCTGTTGTCTGTCTATCACTCTCTCTCTCTTTCTCTCTCCTTCTCTCCCTCATTCTCTCTCTCTCCCTTCTCTCTCTCCCTCATTCCCTCTCTCTCCCTTCTCTCTCTCCCTCATTCTCTCTCTCTCTCCCTTCTCTTTCTGCCACCCTCTCTTTCTCTCCCTCCTCTTTCTACCACCCCCACCCTCTCTCTCTCTCTCTCTCTCTCTCTCTCTGTCACCCTCTGTCTGTCTGTCTGTCTGTCTGTCTGTCTTTCTCTCCCTCTTGCCCCCGCTCTCTCGCGCTGTGTGTGTGTGTGTGTGTGTGTGTGTGTGTGTGTGTGTGTGTGTGTGTGTGTGTGTGTGTGTGTGTGTGTGTGTGTGTTTAATTGTCCTCTTTTTTATATATAATTTTTTTTTAATTATGTATCTTAATATTATCACTATCCACACGACTTCATTTGATATTATAAACCGTGGACCTGAACAGGACGGGAACGGAATGTGAAAAAGCAACAACATACCAATGCTTATCTTTCATTTTCGGAAATTAAAAAAAAAAAATGTCTTGTCTAGTCTAGTCTTGTCTTGTCTTGTCCCTCTTCCTCCCTCCTTTCTCTTTCTCTTGCAACTCTCTTTCTCTCTGTCTCCCCCTCTGTCTCTCTCTCTTTCTCCACCCTCTCTCTCTCTTTCCCTCCCTGCTATACCGTTTACGGAGGATTCATGTCAATCAGATAACAGCCATCCAAGCCTCCCTCTCTCTCTCTCTCCTTCAAATGCCCCCCACTCCTCTCTCTCTCTCTCTCTCTCTCTCTCTCTCTCTCTCTCACACACACACACACACACACACACACACACACACACACACACACACACACACACACACACACACACACACACACACACACACACACACCCTCTTTCTTTTGCCCTGCCATACCTTTTTAGGGAGGTTTCATATATTTCATTTCAAGCAGATAACTTCCGTAAAAGTCTCCCCCTTTCCCCCTAGCTACCCCCCTTCCCCCAGTCCCCCCTCTCTCTCTGACCTCCCCCCCTCTCTCTCTTTCTCTCTCTCTTTCTCTCTCTCTCTCTCTCTCTCTCTCTCTCTCTTGCCCTGCCATACCTTTTAGGGAGGTCTCATATCAAGCAGAGACCTCAAACTTCCATAAAAGCCTCCCCCCCTCTCCCCTTTATAGCCACCCCCTCTCCCCCTGTCTGTCTGTCTGTCTGTGTCTGTGTCTCTGTCTCTCTCTCATTCCCACCCACTACAGAAACCATCACTCAGACTGACTCTCCCCCCCCCCCTCCCCCTTTTAGCCGTCCCCCCTACCCCACTCCTCTCTCTCTCTCTCCCTCTCTCTCTCCCTTCCTCTCCCCCTCTCTCTCCCTTCCTCCTCCCCCACCCTCTCTCTCTCTCCTCCCCCTCTCCTCCCCTCTCTCCTCTCTCTCCCCCTCTCCCCCCCTCTCTCTCCCCCTCTCTCTCTCCCCCCCTCTCTCTCTCCCTCTCCCTCCTCTCTCTCCCTCACCCCTCTCCCCCACACTCTCTCTCTCCTTCTCTCCATCCCTCCTCCCCTCTCTCTCTCTTTCTCTATCTCTCTCTTTCTCTCCTTCACAACCACTCCCGACACCATCACTCAGACTCTGACTCCCCACCCCCCACCCCCCCCCTTTTAGCCGTCCCCCCTACCCCACTCCCCCCCTCTCTCTCCTTCTCTCTCTCCCTCCCTCCTCTCTCTCTCTCTCCTTCACAACCAGTCCCGACACCATCACTCAGACTCAAAAGTCAGGGGCAGAAGTTTCTACGGAAGCGGCTTAAGATCAAAAGGTTTCCTACATAACTTTCAGATTGAGGTGGTGGTGGTGGTGGTTGTGGTGGAGGTGGCTTTTGTAGGTGGCTGTGGTGGTCGTGGCTGTGTAGGTGGTTGTGGTGGAGGTGGAGGTGGTGGTGGAGGTGGTGGAGATAGTGGTGGAGGTGGAGGTGGTGGTGGAGGTGGTGGTGGTTGTGGTGGTGGTGGTTGTCGTGGTGGTGGTGGTGAAAATGGAGGTGGTGGAGGTGGTGGTGGTGGTTGTGGTGAAAATGGAGGTGGTGGAGGTGGTGGTGGTTGTGGTGAAAATGGAGGTGGTGGTGGTGAAATGGAGGTGGTGGTGGTGGTGGTGGTGGTGGTGGTGATGGTGGAGGTGGTGGTGGTGGTGGTGGTGGAGCCCTTTAAAACTGCGGGTAGGGTGGAAAAGGGACCGGGGTTGTCTCGTGTGTGTGTGTGTGTGTGTGTGTGTGTGTGTGTGTGTGTGTCTGTGTGTGTGTGTGTGTGTGTGTGTGTGTGTGTGTGTGTGTGAGTGTATGCGTGCGTGCGTGCTTGCGTGTGTGTGTGAGTGAATGTTTGTGTGTGTGTGTGTATGTTGTTGTTGTTGGTCTTGTGTATGTGTGTATATTAACGGGAGTGTGCGTGTGTGTGGGGGTGGGGGTGGGGGGGGAGGGGGGGGTGGGGGGGGGAGGTGTAGGGTAAGTTGTGTGTGTTGGGGCTCGTGTACATTTATGTGTATTTGTTTGTGCTTTCATATCTGCGAAACTGGTGCATGTTTGTTGCATATCTGTTATGCATGCATGTGTGTATGTGTGCGTGTGTGTGTGTGTGTGTGTGTGTGGAAAAGTACCGACAGGAAGAGTGGTGATGGTGAATGAATTTTGATTTTTTTTGGTGGTAGCAGTGGAAAAGACGGGGGTGGGGGGTGGGGGGTGGTGTGTGTGTGTGTGGAGGGGGGGGGAGGCTGTGTCCTGAACGGAAACAAGCACTGGAAAGACTGTAGACATGCAGAAGAACATAGGGTCAGTGGTAGGGATTGAGGGGGGTACAGGGGGTTGTTTTGGAAATTACCTGCCCAGGAGCCAGTTGCACTGCTCGGGACGGAAGAGCCTATAGTATTTTGTATTTGTATTTCTTTTTATCACAACAGATTTCTCTGTGTGAAAATCGGGCTGCTCTCCCCAGGGAGAGCGCGTCGCTACACTACAGCGCCACCCATTTTTTTTGTATTTTTTCCTTTCCTACATGCAGTTTTATTTGTTTTTCCTATTGACGTGGATTTTTCTACAGAATTTTGCCAGGAACAACCCTTTTGTTGCCGTGGGTTCTTTTACGTGCGCTAAGTGCGTGCTGCACTCGGGACCTCGGTTTATCGTCTCATCCGAATGACTAGCGTCCAGACCACCTCTCAAAGTCTAGTGGAGGGGGAGAAAATATCGGCGGCTGAGCCGTGATTCGAACCAGCGCGCTCAGATTCTCTCGCTTCCTAGGCGGACGCGTTACCTCTAGGCCATCACTCCACATATGGTCGTAACCCGCTACTAACTGTGTGTTACTAGTATGGAACTGACCAATGGCGTAGTTCGGTCAACGTAGGCATTTAGTCACGTGTAACTGTCCAAAAAAAAAAAAGTTAGAACCAAGCAATACAGTTGGAACCTGGGTTCTAGCGGAGAAAGTGTCGCGAAAAAAAAAAAAAAAAGCGAGAAAGAAAGATGGAGGGAGAGAAAGGTGTGTGTGTGTGTGTGTGTTTTGGGGAGGGGAGGGGGGGGTGAGAGACAGAGAAAGAGGAGGAAAGAGAGAGAGAGAGAGAGAGAGAGAGGGGGGGGGGGTAGGGCGGGGAAGGGGAAGATAGAGGGAGAGAGACAAAATAGAGAGTGGGGGAAAAGAGACAGAGGAAGGAGGTGGGGGAAGGAGAGAGAGAGAGAGAGAGAGAGAGAGAGAGAGAGAGAGAGAGAGACTGTGAGAGAGGAAGAGAGAAAGAGAGAGAAGGGGAGAAACAGATAAGGGAAGAGAGAGAGAGAGAGAAAAAGAGGGAGGTGGGGGGGGGGGGGGGGGAGGGAGGGGAGCGGCGGACATGCACACGACGATTCAGACAGAGACAGAGACACAGACAAAGAATCTTTCTCTCTCTTTTCTTTTTTTCCTTAATAGACAGCGAGAGACAGACACATACCCTTTCAAAGTGTTCCCTTCCACACCTCCAACCCACCCACCCCGTGCCCCCCACTCCTCCCCACACACACACCTTCCCCAGAAGACACAAACCCCTACCTTACCTCACCCCCACCCCCCACCCCCACCATCACCCTCCCCCACCCACCCTCTCTGGATCCCATTGAATTCTGCTATTTCCAGACACTAACATCAAAACCACCATTCTGTATCCATCCACTCTAGCAATCAGCCTAAAAAGTTTTATGGAGAGAGAGAGAGAGAGAGAGAGAGAGTGTGTGTGTGTGTGTGTGTGTGTGTGGAGAGAGAGAGAGGGAGAGAGAAAGGGGAGAAAGAGAGAGAGAAAAACGGGGGAGAGCGATAAAAGGAGAGAGAGAGAGAGGGGGAGGACAGAGAAAGAGAGAGAGGAGGGAGAGAGAGAGGAGATAGAGGGAGAGATAAAACAAATGAAATCAGAGTTGTGTGCAGCAACTAGGAACCGGCTAACACACACTTACGACAACGAAAAGAGAGAGAGAGAGAGAGAGAGAGAGAGAGAGAGGAGGGGGAGAGAGAGAGAGAGAGGAGAGAAAAGGGAGAAGAGAGAGAAGAGAAGCAGATCAAATTTACAAGAGGATAAAAGAGAAAAGAGAAAAAAAAGAGAGGGAAGCCCCCCCCGAGAACGAGCCACCCTATCGGCAGCGATCCGAGATCACCCCCGCCCCCAAAAAAAAAAGTTAGATTTAGACGAGGCACACGACTCACCACACACACACACACACACCCATCCACGACAGCAGAGAGTTTGAGTGAAGCGAGATCACTCTACTGTTCCTCTCGGGAAGAGAAAGCCAAGTTGTCTAGACTTCCATTAAATTTCGCAGGCAGTGTACGTGTAAGACAGTGCAAAGTGAAAAAAAAAACACGTAAGTTAAGTCCCTCCCCCCAGCGACTACCACGCCTGTTCGATCCCGCATCTCCAACCGTAGACAGACCAAAGAAAAAAAGGAAAGGAAGTTCTAAAAGGCAAGAAAACGCCCACACAACACCAATAAAGAAAACCTCCAATCACAAGAAAATAGCAATGAGGTAGACTGAAGTCACTGTTCTTCTCTTTTTGGGGTAAAAATTAAGGACCATTGTTGACGACCTTTTTCATTAATTTTTTTTTTTTTTTCGAATCGCAATTAACGACGTAACAGGTTTTAACAAAATACAACAACATCAAAAAATAAAAAGGAAGTGAATATATGAAAAGGTGAATGTGACATAGAAGACCAAATTTGGACGAAGCTTAAGGTGGTCATCAAACACCAAGAACATTGTAGGTATCTAGGTAAGTAGGAGAGTGCGGCGACTGAGCGCATAATGTTCTCCAGCTACGAACCCTAACCAGCACCAGTGCAACCTACAGTAGTCCCCGAGAAGGAGCGAGACCAAGCGGTTGATTCCCCAATAACAGACCGAGATGAAGGAAAGACAGAACAGAAAGAAAAGGAAAGGAAGGAAAAAGAACAGAAAGAGAACACTTGAAAAGAAAAAAACAAGTTTATAATGAAAAATTTCAAAATGAACAAGTTTAAGTAGAGAAAGAAGAGTAAAGCAATGATTCCTTGAATTTCTATTGGTAATTATTTTTTACAGTAGCCTTTAACGTTTTAAATAAATTTAAACTAATCTTAAAGCAAAAGAAATTCCTTCAAACAAAAAAAAAAAAAAAAAAGCAGAGTGGAATCAGAAATAGATCAAAGGCAATATGAGAAGACAAAATACTAAATATTAAAATAACAAAACATTTGAAAAAGGCTAATTTTAATATTTATTGTCACCCAGAGTGCAATAACTTACAAACACATACTACACAACTGAATTCCACAACATTACCAAATTTAGTTCACTGACAAATTGCAGAGAACATGTCACTAAATAAACCACACACACACCCCACCACACACCCGCACCACACACACGACCCCCACCCCGGCAACACCATAGACCCATTCTTACCCTTCCGCAACCAACCCTCCTACTTCTCTCTCAAGAAATCACACCACCCCACCACCCCCCCCACACGCACGCCACACACACAAATTGTATGTATATAATATATATATGATAATAATGCAAAGCTGGATTAATGAACCTGTGTGTTGTTTGAACCACTCAGTACGCCCATTCTCATGCTCCATACACACAGACACCCAACGGATTACCATGGGTAACGTATGACCCAACCTTTACTTCCGTCGTCCCACAATTGTGGTATCCCTTGTCCCCATTCACCCTCCCTCTTAACCCCTTCCCCCCCCCTCTTTCCTGTCCTCCTCACAATTAAAACGCTGTAACATCGTCACTCCACATTATTTGAGAGATTAAGACAGGCGAAGAGTCTGCACTGCCCCTTGCCCGTATTTTAACCGGCTAATTCGCTCTGCACCCTTAACCACACAACTCTCTCGTTAATTTCTGCAACCAAGCCGCCCGCAGCCCCTGATCCCCAGCCCGAAAATGCCTCCAACACCTCTTTGATGTTTAAGGCACCAAAGGTGGGTGTGGCACAGTGGTTAAGACGTCATACGCGCGAAATCACTTCAGTGCACGGTTTCGAATGCATGCACCGGGTGCACAGTGGTCTAAGCGCTCATCTCGCGCTCTCATTCGTCTCGTTGTCTCTCCTCTCGCCTCTCTCTGTTTCTGTCTCAGTCTGTCTCTCTCTGTCTCTCTCTGTCTCTCTGTCTCTGTCTCTCTCTTTGTGTCTCTCTTTCTGTCTGTCTGTCTCTCCTTGTCTCTGTCTGTCTCTGTCTCTGTGTGTGTCTCTCTCTGTCTCTGTCTATTTGTCTCTCTGTCTCTGTCTCCGTCTCTGTCTCTGTCTCTCTCCCAGTTTTTGACTGAAAAAACAAACAAACAAAAAACAAAACAAAAAAAACAACAAAAACAACAAGCAAACATACAAAACTGAGTGTCCAGAGCCATTCGGATGAGACGATAATCTTAAGGC
>NC_134907.1:15460149-15462649 GCF_041734735.1 Babylonia areolata
GGATTGTATTGCATTGTATTTCTCTTTTTGTCACAACATATTTCTTCTGCGTGAAATTCCGGCTGCTCACCCCAGGGAGAGCGCGTCGCTACACTACAGCGCCACCCTCTTTTTTTTCTTCTTTTTCTTTTTTTGTATTTTTTTCTTGCGTGCAGTTTCATTTGTTTTTCTATGGAAGTGGGATTTTTCGACAGAATTTTGCCAGGAACAACCCTTTTGTAGCCGTAGGTTCTTTTACGTGCGCTAGGTGCATGCTGCACAAGGGACCTCGGTTTATCGTCTCATCCGAATAACCAGCGTCCAGACCACCACTCAAGGTCTAGTGGAGGGGAAGAAAATATCGGCGGCTGAGCCGTAATTCGAACCAGCGCGCTGAGATTCTCTCGCTTCCTACGCAGACGCGTTACTTTAGGCCATCACTCGACTTTAGATAGATAGATAGATAGATATGTAGATACAGATAGATAGATAGATACACACATACATACATACATAAATAGATGAAAACAAATACACATTCCTCTAACCACTGCAGTTTAAATGTCTGATAGCCGTTTACGTCCATCCTTGGGGGTGCGGAGGGGTGTGTGTGTGTGGAGGGGGGGGGGGGGGGAGTGAATCCAAACCCACCACACTGTTTACTCTTCAGCGTAGGAAGGCGGGGCCCAGTTCTCTCCTTCCGCCGTTTTGATTAACCTTCCCTGACCTGGAAGTCAGATAACCCATTCACACCTATAGGTAGAGTGAGGTAAAAATCGGGAGCAAAGCCCTTTTCCCCCCAGGACACAGCAAACATCATGCCGAAACGGGGCCTCGGACACCTGGTCACTGGTCAATACTGGACCAACACTGCAGCATGCACTTAGCGCACGTGAAAGAACCCACGGTAACAAAAGGGTTGTTCCTGGCAAAATTTTGTAGAAAAATCCACTTCGAGAGGAAAAACAAATAAAACTGCCTGCAGGAAAAAAACAACAAAAAATGGGTGGCGCTGTAGTGTAGCGACGCGCTCTCCCTGGGGAGAGCAGCCCGAATTTCAGAAATCAGTTGTGATAAAAAGAAATACAAATACAAAAGTCCAACGCCAACCCGACACTGCCAATGGTGCCCCCTTAACCACTGAAGTAGGGTAATGATGATATATGTATATTCCAAATAACCTTAAACAGTGCTACGTTAGGAGGAAAAAAAAACAACTATCACCATCGTACCGAATAATTATTGATCAGTGACAACGTCAAGTAAGTCAAAATCTTCGATCTTCTTTTGTCCTACTGACGATGCCCCCTCGATCGCAAATCATACCTCGCGAATGAAAATAAAAAAAGGAAAATCTGCAACAATACGATGACAAATAGTGTCTTACTACTTGGTATAGTGAGTTATGTACTGTGTAAATCACTCTGTAGTGAATAGACAATAAACCAAGAAGACGATGAGGAGAAGAGATATGTAAGCCTAGTTGCGAAATGAACTTCCTCGTGAAAGAGGAGGAGGCGGAGGCGGAGGCGAGGGAGGCGGAGGAGGAGGATGAGAAGAAGAAGAAGAAGAAGAAGAAAAGTTATGGAGTTGCACAACGAACTTCCTCCCTATTGAAAGAAGATAATAAGATGCACAATTGGCCACTCTCTCCATTACAGATAACTGAATAGAGACCTGTCCACTATCACTGCAATGCGCAGAAGATATATGACTGTTTCCGAACTTATAACAATCTTGTCTGATTTTTTTTTTCTTCTTCTAAAAAAACCCAACTAAGATCAAGTTCAGTACGTTCATTAACTCAGATCATTCAGTTCACACACACACACACATACACACGCACGTACGCACGCACACACACACACACGCGCTAAGAGAGCCACTTGCTGTCATCTAGAAAAAGATACGGGGCTCTCCAGATGGAAGAAACGAATATCAAGTATGACATATTACAGACGTCATTTTGAATATGACGTGTACTATAATACCTTTGAACTTCAGTGTCGATGGCTATGTCACTAAAATCGAATCATTTTGGCGCTGTATGCTTACTTTATTTGTTAGCATTTATTTGATTATTTAAAACATCTTTCTTCATATGTCTGAAGCTGAGAACAATTTGGTTGATCTAATTTCTGTGTTTCTACAAGTCAGCTCTTCTTCTTCTTCTTCTTCGTCTCCTCCTCCTCCTCCTTCTTCTTCTTCTTCTTCTCTCTGTGAATGTGAATGCATGGTTAAAATATTTCCTTTTTCCTTTCAAAAAACAGGGGAAAAAAACTGTCATGCAGGTCATATATATGACATATGGATCTGTATGTTAAGATTTTGTGATAAATCCAAAACCATCTACTAAAAACAAAATCGAATAAATCGAATCCTTTTTAGTTGCCCCAGTTCACAATTGGCTCGTAAATCTTCATTTTTTTTTTTTATCATTATATTACGTATTAGTCGACAAATTCGAAGTTTGATCTCCTTCGTGGCAAACCAGACAGAAGCATCGAACGCTGCCAAACAT
>NC_134907.1:15470149-15495149 GCF_041734735.1 Babylonia areolata
TCTCTCTCTATCTCTCTCCCTCTCTCTCTCTCTCATTCTGTGTGTGTGTGTGTGTGTGTGTGTGTGTGTGTGTGTCTGTGTGTGTGTGTGTGTGTGTATCTCCCCCCCTCTCTCTCTCTCTCATTCTGTGTGTGTCTCTGTCTCATTCTGTCTGTCTCTCTCTCCCCCCCCCCTCTCTCTCCCCCTCTCTCTTCCTCTCTCTCTCCCTCTCTCATTCTGTCTCTCTTTCTGTCTCTCTGTCCCTCTCCCTCTCTCTCTCTTTCTCTCCCCCTCTCATTCTGTGTCTCTGTCTCCCTCTCGCCCCCTCTCTCTCCCTCACTCGCTTTCTCTGTGTCTCATTTTCTCCCTCTCTCTCTCTCTCTCTCTCTCTCTCTCTCTCTCTGTCTTCCCCCTCTCTCTCTCCCTCTCTCTCTCTCATTCTGTCTCTGTCTCCTCACCCTCTCTCTCGCCCTCCCTCGCTCTCTCTGTGTCTCATTCTCTCTCTCTCCCTCTCTCTCTCTCTTTCTTCTCCCCCCCCCCCTCTCTCTCTGTCAGTTTGACGCTGTGTTATACTTGTACATTATACATGTATTAAGTATAACAACATTTATATGTGTATATGTTTGTGTTTCTTAGAACAACGGCAGATGTGTGTAAGTCGGCCAAAGTGCTAATGTCTTCAACTTTGGAAAAATAGATTCATTCATTCATTCATTCTCTCTCTCTCTCTCTCTCTCCATATATATATATATATATATATATATATATATATATATATATATATATATATTCTCTATGTCTCTGTCTCTTTCTCCCTATCTCTCCCTAAATATGATAATCAACATGTGTTTGAAATAGTTCAGAGTTGAAATTGGAGCGTAATTTGCTCTTAGCTGTAACTCTACTGGTTGACTAGTCAGTCAGTTTGTATTCCGTTTATATTCTTTTTTCTTAATGCTACTTGAGGAGAGAGGAACAGGGAAAGGAGTGATATGATTTAATTAAGGCATGGGTGGGGTCAGGGAGCTGACGGAGTTTCGTCTATAATCACAAATGTGAATAGACGTTAATCAAAAGAACGACACACACACACACGCTCGTCTCTCTCTCTCTCTCTCTCTCTCTCTCTCTCTCTCTCTCTCTCTCTCTGCCTGTGTCTCTGTCTCTGTATCCTTCTCTCTCCCTATCTTTCTCTGTCTCTCTCTTTCACCTCCCCCCACCCCTTCTCTCTCGCTCTCTGTCTCTTTCTCTCTCCTCCTCTATCTCTCTCTCTCTCTCCCTATCTCTCATTCTGTGTGTCTGTCTCTGTCCCCCCCCCTCTCTTTCTCTGTCTCTCACTATCCCATACACACACTCACTCTCCCCCTCTTCATCTCTGTTTCTGTCTGTCTGTCTGTCTGTCTGTCTGTCTGTCTGTCTGTCTGTCTCTCTCTCTCTCTCTCTCTCTCTCTCTCTCTCTCTCTCTCTCTCATGAGTTAGTGCCTGTATTGTCTGCTATATTGTTTCGCGTCTAATTCTTGTCAGAACCTATCTGCGTCTGTGAAATTTGGGAGCTATTCTATTTGGGGAGGTAGTGGCGGGGGTGGTGGTGGAGGGCGGGGGGAGGGGGTGGGGGGGAGGAGGTCATAGGTTTTGGGAGTGCAGCACTTAAATCTGTGTGTGTGTGTGTGTGTGTGTGTGTGTGTGTGTGTGTGTGTGTGTGTGTGTGTGTGTGCCTGTCTTGTCTGTCTGTCAGTATGTACGCGTCCGTCTGTCTGCCTGTCTGTCTGTCTACCTCTCTGTCTGTGCCTGCATCTGTATCTGCATGCATGTGTTTGTGTGTCTGTGTTTATATTTGTGTGTGTGTGTGTGTGTGTGTGTGTGTGTGTGTGTGTGTGTGTGTGTCTGTCTGTCTGTCTGTCTGTGTCTGTGTCTATGTGTGTGTGTGTGTGTGTGTGTGTGTGTGTGTGTGTGTGTGTGTGTATGCGTGTATTTGTGTACACACATGTGTCTTTGTGAGTAGCATGTTCCTGTGACTGAGTGCTTGTGTCAGTATATGTTCATGTCAATGTGTGCCTGCATGTATGTATGCATGTATGTATGCATGTATGTATATAGGTACTTGTACCTGTGCCTGTGTCTGTGCGTCTGTGTGTCTGTGTGTCTGCAAGTGTGCCAGTGTCTGTGTCTGAGTCAGGGAGTGATGCTTTGTCTACCAAACAGTGCTGCACCCGTATTTCTTGTCAAAACACGTTTTCGTCTGGGAAATTGGAGGGTGCAGGGGACTGGGGGTGGGGGTGGGGGTGGGGGTTTGAGGGGGCAGGGGGTGGGGGTGAGGGTGGGTGGGTGCGGGGAGAGCTGTTCTTGGAGGTAAATTATAGGTTAGTAAAGTGCAGCACTTATACCCCATCCTCAACTCTCAACACTCCCCCCATTGTTCAACCACCACCCCCACCCCCATCCACCTCACCAACACCACTACTACCACTTACCTATCTACCTACCGCCTCTGTGTGTGTGTGTGTGTGTGTGTGTGTGTGTGTGTGTGTGTGTGTGTGTGTGTGTGTGTCTTCTCGCGTCAAAGTTAATTTCCGTAGCGAGCTGCCAAAAATAACTTTTTGTTGTGGGTTTTTTCTTTGTGTGTGTGTGTGTGTGTGTGTGTTGATGATGCGCTGTCTTAGCTTACGTGCGTTCGGTGCAGGTAAGAACTTCAGTGTCCGTCAACAGGGGGGTATACCGACTGCTATTGCTTCTGCTGTTGCTGTTGCTGCTGCTGCTGTTGCTGCTGCTGCACCTGCACACAATCGTGTGTCTGCCAACGACTTTCTTTTCTTTTCCTTTCTTTCTGTTTCTCCTCTTTTTTTTCTTTCATTCTTTCATTCTTGTTTCTGTTTCTTTTCTTTCTTTCTTTCTTTCTCCTGTCTTTGTGCTGCTTCTTTTTTTTTTTTTATTCTCCCTCTCTCTCTGTGTCTCTGTCTGTCTGTCTATCTATCTATCTATCTCTTTCTTTTCTCTATCCGTCCTCTCTTCCGCCCCCCTCTCTTTCCCTCCCTCCCCTCATCTCACCCTCGCTCACTCTCTGTCCCCATCTTTCCCTGTCTCTCTCGCTCTCTGTCTTTGTCTCTCTCTGTCTCTTTTTCACTCTTTCTCCCCCATTCTGTCTCTCCCTCTCGGTCTCTCCCCCCCCCTCTCTCTCGCTCTCTATGTGTCTCTCTTTTTCACCCTCCCCCCCCCTCTCTGTCTCTCCATCTCGGTCTCCCTCTCTCTCTCTCCGCCCCTCTCTCTCTCATTCTGTGTCTCTCTCATTCTTTCTCTTTCTCTCCCTCTCTCTCTCTCTGTCTCTATCTGTCTGTCTGTCTGTCTGTCTCTCTGAAAATGATGTTTTAAAGCATTGTCCTTTTTGCCAAGGTGAACTAGAAGATAAATACCATTTGTTATTTGTTTGTTCTGTATACAATGATTTACGGACAAAATTTCTTCAAGACTGTTTAAACATGTCTCTTAGTTCACTTCTCCGATCAAACAACAAGCAGAGAAATTTCTATGTATCAAAATTTATTTTCCATGCGATCAAAAGGAGAAATCATATACTCAGACCTAATTAAGTAGAATTAAGGTCAAGTCCACGAACATTATGATATTGTGTCATCTATTCAATTGTTATAATACCCCTTCCCATGCCCACCC
Source organism: Babylonia areolata (assembly GCF_041734735.1). Lineage (NCBI taxonomy): Eukaryota > Metazoa > Mollusca > Gastropoda > Neogastropoda > Buccinidae > Babylonia > Babylonia areolata. The sequence continues at coordinate 15,473,795 of NC_134907.1, forward strand.
CCAGTCCCCTGGTTTTGAATTGTGGTCCATGGCCAAAGTTCAATTAAAACAATTTCGTTCGTTCGTTCGTTCGTTCGTTCTCTCTCTCTCTCTCTCTCTCTCTCTCTCTCTCTCTCTCTCTCTCTCTCTCGTGCTTTTAGATCTAATTTGCTCATGTCGTCAAAACATGAGCTTGCTCAACAAAACTTGGCCATATACTTACTTATATGAGGCGTTGAAGAGACTTCGAATCGTCATTTTGTGACTGTTGTTGAGTATTGAATTAGCTAATCTTGGTTGATTTGTGATGTTGGTTTATCGTGTCAGGTCATTTTTCTTTCTTTATTTTCTTTGGCCTTAATGTGAATAAAAGATCGTTATCGTTATCATTATTGTTCTCTCTCTCTCTCTCTCTCTCTCTCTCTCTCTCTCTCTCTCTCTCTCTCTCTCTCTCTCTCTCTCTCTCTCTCTCTCTCCGGCCTCTCCCCCCACCCTCTCTGTCTGTCTGTCTGTCTCTCTCTGTCTCTCTTTTACACTCTCCCCCCCCTCTCTCTCTCCCTCTCGGTCTCCCCCCCCCTCTCTCTCTCTCTCCCTCCATCTCTCCCTTCTCCGTTCCCTCTCTTTCTCTCCCCCCTTTCTCTCTCTCTCTCTCTCTCTCTCTCTCTTTCTCTCTCTCTCTGTCTGTAGCTGTGTCTTTCATCTTTGTTCTGTTTGTCATAGTTGTTGTTGTACAAGGCTCTTATTTCAAACAGATGCCCTCACCAAATATCACACCACAGAACAATACACATGTTGTTTTTTTTTCTTCTTCCTTCTTCTTCTTCCTCCTCCTCCTCCTCCTCCTTCTTCTTCTTCTTCTTCTTCTTCTGTGTTTGCTTTATCTGTTGTTTTGTGAGGTGGTTTTTTTTCATTGATGGGGGATTTTATGGTGCAGTGTTCGTGATATTGTATCAATATATAATAACAGTGTAGTGTAGTGTAGTGTAGTGTAGTGTAGTAGTGTAGTGTAGTGTAGTGTAGTGTAGAAGGCCTTCAACATCAGCCATGACACATGGGAGCTGAATGCAATGGACAGACCAAAGTGGCGTTCAGCTGCTGTCACAAAGGCGCCAAATCCTGTGAGGCCAACAGAATCGCTGACAGGCCAGGAAAAGCAGTGCCAGCAAGTCCCCGACAGCCGCCACCATCCCCTGTCCACACTGCATCAGAACCTTCCGGGCGCGGATTGGCCTGACCAGTCATCTGCGCAACCCACATAGCCCAACCCACCCACCCCCAGGATGACTAGATGGTCCTCGTCGATCCCGACGGACGACACAGTGTAGTGTAGTTTAGTGTTGCGTAGCGTATAGTATTGTAGTGTAGTGTAGTGTAGTGTAGTGCAGTGCAGTACAGCACAGTACAGTATAGTGTAGTGTAGTGTTCGCCATAACTCTTTTTGTGATAATATACTGGAAGAATCTGAAAGTATACTGAAAATATTTGTCTTTGTCTTTTGACACCTTTCCCAAACGATACTTTGGATGAACAATTTGTGGCCCTGTGTTTATTGGGGTTGTTGTTTTTTTATGAAAGGCATAGAAATCATACAGAATGAATGAATGAATGAATGAATGAATGAATGAGCGAATGAATGAAAAAGAAGGAAAAAAAGAAAGAAAAAAGAAAGAATGAATGAATGAATGACAGAAAAAAATGGGGGAGACAAGACATAACAAGACAAAGGACATGATAAAGCATAAAAGACAGGAAAAAATACGATGAAGAAGAAACACACACACACACACACACACACACACACACACACACACACACACACACACACACACACACACACACACACACACACACACACACACAAACACACGACGACGACGACGACAACGATGAGGACGACGACGACTTCACTTATGCCTTAAAATCATCGTCATGATCATCGTTGTCATCGTCTCCCTCTTTCGGAACCATCCCAATGCCTACTGTCTTTAAACCCTCTTGGACAAGAGAGAGAGAGAGAGAGAGAGAGAGAGAGGGGGGGGGGGGGGTTACTTGGGCAAGACACTCCCCACTGTCATCAAATTCTCAGAACAGAAGATGCTTCCTCTGCAGTTCTTGGTGGTCAATAGTCGGACACGGCTGACTATCATACATGCATGTTAGAGGTAGAAATGATATAGTTGTTTGTTTGTGTTTTTTTTTTTCTCTTTTTTTTCCACGAGACAAAAAGACAAGGCAGAACAAAGGAGACTCGCCTGAAAACAAATAAAGCGTGCAGCCCACCAATAGAGATCACTCACTTCAATCCGGTGCGGTTGAAATTCACAAATCTTTTTTTTTTTTTTTTGACCAGTCTCGACAATTCCTTTGTTCAAAATGACGGCGTTATTCTGAAACCAGACAGTCAATGCCACTCTGTAAGCAACAATCAACTGAACAACCATCGAAATCATTTTTTTTTTTTTTAAACTAAGTGCTGGAGGGATACAGAGAGAGAGAGAGACAGACAGACAGACAGACAGACATTCAGACAGAGACACAGAGACAGAATGAATGAAAGAATGAACGAATGAATGAATGAATCTTATTTCTGTGGGTAATAGAATAAGCAACAATACTTAGTTTTTCATTCTGTCCTCAAAATGGGAAAATGGGGAAAAAAGAGAAGAAGAAGAAGAAGAAGAAGAAGAAGAAGAAGAAGAAGAAGAAGAAGAAGAAGAAGAAGAAGAAGAAGAAGAAGAAGAAGAAGAAGAAGAAGAAGAAGAAGCAGAAGAAGAAGAAGAAGAAGAAGAAGAAGAAGAAGAAGAAGAAGAAGAGACAGACAGGCAGAGAGAGAGAGAGAGAGAGAGAGAGAGAGAGAGAGAGAGAGAGAGTGTTTATTCATGAGGCCATGGCTCCTCAGAAAGAGGGTGTACATGAACATAACAGAAACGCAGTCATATCGTTGTGTTATATAATTATGAACATCGACTTTAAAATGCCTTATAGAGATAAATAGAGAGAGAAAGGGGGGGGGGGTGAGAAACAGAGGGGAAAGAGGGCGAGAGAGGGAGATGGAGAGAGAGAGAGAGGTGGAGAGAGAGACTGAGAGATATAGAGATGGTCTTCTTCTTCTGCGTTCGTGGGCTGCAACTCCCATGTTCACTCGTATGCACACGAGTGGGCTTTTACGTGTATGACCTTTTTTACCCCGCCATGTAGGCAGCCATACTCCGTTTTCGGGGGTGTGCATGCTGGGTATGTTCTTGTTTCCATAACCCACCGAACGCTGACATGGATTACAGGATCTTTAATGTGCGTATTTGATCTTCTGCATGCCGTATACACACGAAGGGGGTTCAGGCACCAGGAGGTCTGCACATATGTTGACCTGGGAGATCGTAAATATCTCCACCCTTTACCCACCAGGCGCCATCACCGTGATTCGAACCCGGAACCCTCAGATTGACAGTCCAACGCTTTAACCACTCGGCTATTGCGCCCGTCGATAGAGATGGTCTATTCATAATGCCATTGCCCCTGAGAAAGCGGGTGTTCATGAACATAACAGAAACGCATTCATATTGTTCATCGACTTTGAAAGACAAGCTTACACACGGGATTTGTCATTGTCTTTGCACAAAGCATGTACATTTTTGTCTCGTTTCGATGCGCTTCGCCTCTCTATGCAACACACTCTTTTCCCCCACCTTCTCTCTCTGTTTCTCTGTGTGTTTCTACCTCTCTCCCTCTCTCTCCCTTTCCCCTCTCTTTCTCCGCCCCCCCCGCCCCCCCACACCCTCCCCCCTTCCCCTCTCCACCCCTCTTTCTCTCTGATAAACAAACCCAAACTTAAACAACTGACCTTCCCTGGATACAAAACCAAGTCACTTCCTCGACTGTCTCGTGGAGGTGGCATCGCTATCGTCTACAGAGACATCTTGGAGTTTCCTTATCCCATAACCACGCCTTTCCACATGATACTTTTGAAATGCTCGAAGTCACTCTCAGTGTTCCCGTTCACTCGTCTTCTGTTGTCTCTATCGTCCTCCTCCTAGTCGTAAAAATAACCTAACGTCTTCTCTGTTTCACGATCAGTTCCGAACATTACTTGATTACTACAACCTTCGTTCTGGCAAACTTATCATCCTCGGAGACTTCAATTTTTATTTCGACAACCAAACTTCCACTGATGTCAAACGCCCATGTCTATCTCTGTCCAATCATTCTCTCTCTTAGCTCATCACAGAACCAACACACAGATCTGAACATACGCTGGACTGGCTCATCACACATGACTCTGATGCCATGATTGCGTCAGTGACTGTAACTGACGAACTCCCTACCGATCATTCTGCTGTCATATTCTTGCTGAATATTTCAAAACATACCATAACCAAGGAGGAGGAATTAATGTCCCGTCACACATATCGGCGATTGAAGACATTTTGTTAAAGTATTTATGAATACATCTGAGTATTATCGGTTAGAAGGGGTGGGAGATGTGGATGAATGGAGGGTTGGGAGAAACTGGGCAAATGAGGGTAAAAATGTGGGTGAAATTTGGAAGAAAAAAAAAAAAAACAAAAAAAAAAAACCCAACTCTAAATACAGTTACAGGAAATTAAGGACTTCGTAAAAGAGAAGTCGTTAAACTGACAAGCGAAACAACTGATAATGAATGCAAAAAGTCAAAAGAACCAACGTTCTCAGTCACTTTTGAAGACACACTTTCGTGTACAAAAGGCTTCATCAAGCTACAGTGAAAAATTATATCAGGGACAATGGCCTTATGAACAGACCAAAAAATCCGTTATTCGTCGCAACCTGAAATCCATCAACATTAACACTTTTTCTTCTCAAGCTGCTGAACACCTTTCCAAAATTTCTTCCCGCACCAATGTCTCTACACATTACAACACTGTCCTCTCTCAACTGCTGGATGAACATGCACCACACACTACCCGCATACTCCCTGATAGACCTTCCGCTCCATGGTACACACAAGACATTCGACTTCCAAAACGCAAACGTCGCCAATGGGAACAGCGATGGCGATCAACAAAACTGGAAGTTCACAATCAAATCTTCCGAAAACAAATAAATAAAGTCAAACATATGATCTCATCAGCGAAGACAAACATCTTTTCTTCTCAATTTCTCGATGTCACATCCACCAAATCTCTTTACTCTATCATGTCAATTCTTCTCGGTACTGCAAAAAAGACTCTTCCTTCTGCCTACACTTTATCTGAACTCCCCAATGTCTTCTCCTCTTTCTTTTTCGACAAAGTCCAAAATATTCGTACCATCTTAGACCAAATACCTTTCCAACCTGCTCATCCTGATCCTCAATTCACGGGACTCCTCTCCATTCCTTTAATCCATTGACTGAAGCAGAAGTCCATGAAATCCTGAAAGAAATGACAATAAAATCCTGTGAGCTCGATCCTATACCAGCCTCTGTCTTTTCCCAGTGTGTCTCACAGCTTCTCCCCACAATCACCAATATTGTCAACTCATCCCTTTTCACTGGAATGTTTCCATCCACTTTCAAAACTGCAATCGTCCAGCCTCTTGTGAAGAAATCCAACCTTGACCCAAACATTTTGAAAAAAAACTATCGACCAGTTTCTGATCTTCCATTCCTGTCCAAACTCCTTGAAAAAGCTGTCCTGAAGCAGCTCAACAACCACCTTTTTTTCAACAATCTCATCCACCCATTTCAGTCTGCCTATCGTGCTGACCTTTGCACCGAAACCACTCTCCTCCACATCCTGAATAATCTACTGCTAGCGTCCGACTCAGGACAGATCTTCTTTCTCACTCTTCTCGACTTGTCAGCTGCCTTTGACACGACAGACCATTCAATCCTTCTTTCCCGCCTTCATTTTACATTTGGTATCAATGGCACTTTTCTAAAATGGTTCAAATCTGATCTTACTAATCGATTCCAGTCTGTCATTGTTGATAATTTCCAGTCTGAACCCATTAAAATCGAACATGGAGTCCCACAGGGATCTGTTTAAGCCCAGTGCTTTTCACACTGTACACTGCTCCTCTCGCTGAAATTATGAACCGCCATGATGTCAGTCATCATTCTTATGCTAATGACACTCAACTCCAGAACAGTGATACCCCTGAAAAATTGCCGTCGCTCTTGCAAGAAACATCCAACTGCTTCCTGGACATTCAAAACTGGATGAATGACTCTAAATAAGTTACAATTGAACGCGGACAAAACTGAAGCAATGATCATAGGAACTAAACAAAAACTCTCTTCCATCACAACTGACACAATCAAATTTGGCAGTACATCCATCCATCTTTCAGTTCGGTCAGGAACCTCAGCGTTGTCCTTGACAACACACTGTCCATGCAAAAATCTATCAGTCAGACATGTCAATCCTGCTACTGTAAATTGCGGCGCATCAGTTCCATCCGGAAATATCTGTCCACTGACGCAACATCTAGACTTGTCGTTTCTCTCATTCTCTTTTGCCTTGACAACTGTAACTCTCTATTGTCTGGTTTGCCTGCTTCATCCATTCAGTCCCTTCAGCGCATACAAAACTCTGCTGCCCGACTCGTCCTCAGAAAGAAAAGATCTGAACACATCACTCCTCTTTTGCACCATCTCCACTGGCTCCCTGTCTCACAGAATAAAGTACAAGATCAGCACTCTATGCTATAAATGTATTCACAAATCTGCCCCTTCCTATCTCTGTGGCTGCCTTCACCTCTACACTCCATCCCGCTCTCTACGATCGGCTTTGGATCTACTCTGTTTACGCCTACCCAGATTGGCCGCCGTTCTGTCTCTGGACCTTGCAATTGGAATGAACTTCCTCTTTTGCTTCATCAAGTCTCCACACTCCGCTCTTTCAAGTCTGGCCTTAAAATCCACCTCTCTTCCCCATACAGCTTCTCTTCCCTGCCTCTTCCTTCTCTTCATTTTCTCCAGTTTTGGAGTTATGCATGCGTGTGAATGACTGGTGCTAAAGTGCTTTGATTTGTCTCTGCACAAGATTCAGCGCTATATAAATACCATTATTATTGTCTTCCCACTCCGTCTCTCTCCCTCAACACTTCTTTGGTAGGATTGTTTTAGCAGGGCCTTTGTTTGTATCCTCGTTATTATTCACTATATCGAAATCTGTATACAGCAGTGACAAGTTTACCCTCCGTGTGGGGGCCGTTTCATTTATCAATATTAGCATGTCTGCCAGTTCCGTGGAAAAAAAAAAAAAGGAGATCAATATCCGTCTGCCCATGACGACAACTGATTAGTTATAATTTTTCACACACACACACACACACACACACACACACACACACACACACACACACACACACACACACACTAATCAAACGCATACAAATGGATTCCTTGTCTTGGTCTGATTGTATATCTACAAAAAAAAGACTGTATTGCCTCATATTGTCCAGAGGGTGGGCCTATATGTTGCTCAGAGAGAGAGAGAGAGAATGGATGAATGAATGAATGAATGAATGAATGAATTCTATTTAATGAGGGAACTGGAATAAGCAAGGACGTGTCTTTTTTTTTATCATCCAGCCCTCAGGGCAAAGAGATTAAACAATCAAACAAAAAACAAAGCAAATACGAGAAGAAGGAGGAGGAGGAGAAAGAGAAGAAGAAGAAGAAGAAAAAGAAGAAGAAGGAGGAGGAGAAGGAGGAAGAGAAGAAGAAGATGAAGAAGAAGAAGGGGGAGAAGGAGGAGGAGAAGAAGAAGGAGGAGGAGGAGGAGGAGGAGGGGGAGGAGGAAGAGAAGAAGAAGGAGGAGGAGGAGAACAAGAAGAACAAGAAGGAGGAGGAGAAGGAGGAGTAGGAGGAGAAGAAGAAGAGGGAGGAGGAGGAGAGGAGGAGGAGGAGGAAGAAGAAGAAGAAGAAGAAGAATCTATATAAAAAAAAAAAAGAAGTGGGAAAGAGGAAGAGAAAGGAAGAGAGAGAGAGAGAGAGAGAGAGAGAGAGAGAGAGAGAGAGAGAGAGAGAGAGAGAGAGAGAGAGAGAGAGTGTGTGTTGGTGTTAGGTGTGTCTGGGAAACAATCTATCTAGACGATAGAATTGATCGATCGTGATTACCTCCCCTCCTGTTCAAACAGCCGCCAAAGTCTGAAGGATAAAACAGAGACAGTGTTTTCTTTTTCTTTCTTTTGTCTTTCTTTTCTTTTCTTTTCTTTTTTTTTTCCTCCTTCTTTCTTTCCTCCTCTCGCTCTCTTCCTGAAAAAAAAAAAAACACTCACAGCTTCAAAGCTTCAATGTTTTCTTCTGGCTTGTTCCCGTCAAACCTGTCACATCGCTTTCACTGACAAGACTAGTTCTCTTCTTTCACTGACGGACTTTCTCAGTTCTTTCACTGCCGGACTTTCTTTCATGACGGATTTTTCTTTGTTCTTTCACTGACGGACTTTCTTTGATCCTTCACTGGCGGACTTTTTTTTTCACTGACGGACTTTCTCTGTTCTTTCACTGACGGACTTTCTCTGTTCTTTCACTGACGGACTTTTTTTCACTGACGGACTTTCTTTGATCCTTCACTGGCGGACTTTTTTTCACTGACGGACTTTCTCTGTTCTTTCACTGACGGACTTTCTTTGATCCTTCACTGGCGGACTTTTTTTCACTGACGGACTTTCTCTGTTCTTTCACTGATTGACTTTTTTTTATCTTTCACTGGAGGGACTTTCTTTCATTGACGGCCTTTCTTAGTTCTTTCACTGACGGACTTTCTCTGTTCTTTCACTGACGGACTTTCTCTGGTCTTTCAATGACGGACTTTCTTTTATCTTTCACTGGAGGACTTTCTTTCATTGACGGACTTTCTCTGTTCTTTCACTAATGGACTTTCTCTGTCCTTTCAATGACGGACTTTTTTTTATCTTTCACTGGGGGACTTTCTTTCATTGACGGCCTTTCTTAGTTCTTTCACTGACGGACTTGCTCTGGTCTTTCACTGACGGACTTTCTCTCTTCTTTCACTGATGGACTTTCTCTGTTCTTTCACTGACAGACCTTCACTGTACGTTCACTTATGGAGTTTCTCAGTTCTTTCACTGATGGACTTTCTCTGTTCTTTCACTGGAGGACTTTCTTTCATTGACGGCCTTTCTTAGTTCTTTCACTGACGGACTTGCTCTGGTCTTTCACTGACGGACTTTCTCTCTTCTTTCACTGATGGACTTTCTCTGTTCTTTCACTGACAGACCTTCACTGTACGTTCACTTATGGAGTTTCTCATTTCTTTCACTGATGGACTTTCTCTGTTCTTTCACTGACAGACTTTCTCAGTTCTTTCACTTCGAACTTTCTCTGTTCTTTTACTGACGTACGTTCCACTGAAGGACTTCCCTGCAGAGTGGTTAAGTCGGACAGCACTGGAAAGAAATGACTTGGCAATTCTGTCAGTTTTTTGGTTGAAATGTGGATACAGATTAGCCGGGTTAATTGAGGACAAACCTTCAGAGCTTCAATTTGTGTGTGTGTGTGTGTGTGTGTGTGTGTGAAGGAAGTGTCTAGGATTTGTGTTCCTCCAATGTGCCTTTCGATTTTTAATACCTGTGTGCAAAGCGTACTCGGTAGTCTGACGTAAGCATCATTGACTTGATTTCTTCAAGTTGTGTGCGCCTTGTAAAATGGACACACACACACACACACACACACACACACACACACACAGAGAGAGAGAGAGAGAGAGAGAGAGAGAGAGAGAGAGAGAGAGAGAGAGAGAACAATTATTGTATTTATATAGCGCTGAATCTTGTGTTTTCGCACCAATCATTCAAACGTATCCATACCTCTAAAACTGGAGAGAGAGAGAGAGAGAGAGAGAGAGAGAGAGAGAGAGAGAGAGAGAGAGAGAATTACCACTCTTTATAACTATCGTTGTCTTTCGTGATAAAAATTAATGTCCCCAGAGCGAGACCAGTTACGTCAGACCCGATGACGTCACTCGCTGCGCGGGTGAGCTTGGTCAGCCTGCTAGCACCCACCCACCCCTCCCCCATGCCCTCTCTCTCTTACCTCTGTCTCTCTCCCTCCATCTCTCTTTCCTTTTCTTTCTCTTTACCTGTCTCTCTCTCTCCCCCTATCTCTCTCTCTCTCCCTCTCTCTCTCTCTTTCTCCCCCCTCTTTCTCGCTGTGTGTCCCTCCCTCCCTCTCTCTTCCTCCCCACTCTCTCTCCTTTTCCATCTCTCTGTCTCCCACTCTCTCTCTCTCTGTCTCTGTCTATCTGTCTGCCAATCTGTCTGTCTGTCTCTCCTCCTCTCTCCTTTTCTCCCCCCCCCCCACCCCCGCCACAGACTCTCTCTCTCTCGTTCTCTGCCCCCTCTTTCTCTCTATCACCTCCTACGCTCTCCCTCCCTCCCTTTCTCTCCCGCCCCCGTCCCCCTCCTCCCCTCCATCTGCACCTCCCCCCTCCTCTCTCTCTCTCTCTCTCTCTCTCTCTCTCTCTCAGGCTATTGAAGAAACAGAAAATGTTCATCAAAGTTATAACGCTCTGCACAGTGCTGGTATATATATATATATATATATATATATATATATATATATATATATATATATATATATATAATCTGCAGGATTCCAATTTCTTTTCTTTTTTCTTTGTTTTTCATTTGAAAGCTTGGCTCATCTGAATTTTAAAGGATATAAATCACGGTCACGGAAAGAAGCTGATTGCAAGTTGAAAGGTTCAACCCGCTGTTCTGTTATAATGAGGGCCAGTCACGTAACATTGATAGTTCCCCCCCCCCCCCCCCCCCGCTCCCCCCCCCCACCACCACCTCACTCTCTCTCTCCCTTCCCCTGTGTGTGTGTGTGTGTGTGTGTGTGTGTGTGTGTGTGTGTGTCTTTCTCTCACACACTCTGTCTCTCTCTCTGTCTCTCTCTCTCTCTCCCCCCCCCCTCTTTCTCTTCCGTCTGTCCGTCTGTCTGTCTGTCTCTCCCTCTCCCCGCCCCCACCCGCACTTTCTCTTCCTCTCTCTCTCTCTCTCTTTCGCTGTCGGTCGGTCTATATGTCTGAAGAAGAGCAGAAAAGACAGACTGGGAGAAGGAGGAGGAGGAGGAGGAGGAGGAAGAAGAAGAATAGAAGAAGAACAATAGAATTAAGAACTACATTACAAAAAAAAACAACATACACAGTTATAAGGCACTTGCACCAATACCTTACTTTGTCTGGTAGCTTGAGTGAAAGAAACAGTGAGTAGACTGAAGGCTGTACAAGTCACGTCACTCACAAGACTGATTCACAGCAACCGAATCCACCGTGTGCCTGTCACGATTGGCCAATGAAATTATTCGGCTCATCAGAGGTCGACCTTGACCTCAGAGTGATCTATTTCACAAACTGGATCGAACGAACGCCCAAAGTTTCATCGCATGGATCTGCAATGGTGCAGTGGGTGATCAGTTAATTAACTAACTAATTAATCAACGCTAAATTTCTCACAACTCAAAATAGTCTAAAAAAAAAACCAAAAAAAAAAAAAAAACAAACAAAAACGCCTCTAAAACTTCGACTGGATCCTGGTTTCAGTTTCGGTTTTAGTTTCACAAGGAGGGGTCATATACGTTAGAGCAACTCCATACATGCTACGACCCTTCTGCTGGGCAGATGCCTGACCAGCAGCATAACCCTACAACGCGCTTTAACTAGGCCTTGAGTAAAAAAAAAAACACACAAAAAACATATACCCAGCATGCATGTCCCCGAAAATATAGTATGGCTGCTTACACGGCAGGGGGTAAATAAACAAAACGGTCATACACGTAAAATATTACATGTCTGTCTGAGTGTGTATGTGTGCGTGCCTGAAATCTGATCGAATGACAAAGGAAACGAATGATGAACACCCAATGGCAGCCGTCAGTCGGCTGTAACCAGGTAGGCAGCCTGTTGTGCAAACTATGACTCCGTGTTTGTACAGCGCTTAGAGCTTGGTATCCGACCGAGGACATGTGCGATGTAAGTATCAATATCATCATTAAATATCACCATGTGGACAATAATTCTGTCCACGAAAAGCTAGCAGATGGAGGTATACTGATCACAGAATATACTCACTTTGAGCCAACAAAAAAAACAAAAACAACAACAAAAAACACAAAAAAAACAGGCCTTGAGTGCATGCATGTGTATTTGCGTGCCAATCAGCGTGGGTTTCTCCTACAGAATTTTGCCAGAGGACATTTTTGTTGTCAGGGTCTTCGTTGTGAGCGCGCCAAGTGCGTACTGCTCACGGGGCTTCGGTTTATATCGTCTTATCCGAATGACTAGCGTCTAGACCACGGACGTTCAGTTTGATTTTGTATTTTGTATTTGTATTTCTTTTTATCACAACAGATTTCTCTGTGTGAAATTCGGGCTGCTCTCACCGGGGAGAGCGCGTCGCTACACTATAACGCCACCCTTTTTTTTTTTTTCCTGCATGCAGTTTTATTTGTTTTTTCCTATCGAAGTTTATTTTCTACAGAATTTTGCCTAGGAACAACCCTTTTGTTGCCGTGTGTTCTTTTACGTGCGCTAAGTGCATGCTGCACACGGGACCTCGGTTTATCGTCTCATCCGAATGATTAGCGTCCAGACCACCACACAAGGTCTAATGGAGGGGGAGAAAATATCAACGTCTAAGCCGTGATTCGAACCAGCGCACTCAGATTCTCTCGCTTCCTAGGCGGACGCGTTACCTCTAGGCCATCACTCCATTTTCCAGTCAAACTTGAGAGAAAAGGCGAGATACTGTCACTGTATTGGTAGATGGGCATCTTAACTATTCTGCCACCTCCCTGCTAAAAACCAACAACAAAAAAACAACAACAACCAAACAAACAAACAAAAAACAACAGCCCAAAAACCTGGCTTGCGTGTCAAACAGCTCTTAAGCTTAACGATCCTTGCAAAAACTGTTCACAGATATAGCGGACAAAACTTACCCAGTGCCTTTTTCATTTTACTCACTTGCATTTATGTAATGACAGATTGTCGTTGAAGCAAAACAAACTGGTCCAGTCTGCGTGATTTAGTAAACAGGTCACACGCTCACTTCACTGCAGTTTGCAAATCCATACCTACACTTGCTGTCGCTGAGCAATAGGTGATTATTTTATGTGAAAAAAAAAAATGCTGTACAGTTCCAGAGAAATCAAGTTTGTTTTCCTTATCTTTATGATTATTATCATTATTATTATTGTTGTTGCTGTTGTTGTTGTTCTTGTTGTAATTGTTGTAGCTATTGCTCTTTAATTTCATCAGTTGCTCCTGCTCCACATCTCGTCTACTTTAAAGCTTGTTCAAGGTGTTGATTATGTGTACACATGTACCTTCATGTTAGTAATATAACCCTCGGAGGGTAAAAGTTTTTTTGTTGTTTTTTTTAAGACACAAAGAAAAAGAAAAAAAGAGACAGCGGCCGTATTCAAGACAACATCGTGCCTGCGGGTAAATGTGTACCTGTGGGTAATCTGCCAAAGGGCAAGGCAAACTGCCCAAGGGCAAGCAGTATCCAGGATTCAGGAACACTCGAGTCTACCCGCGGATCGTCAAACCCAAAGGCAAATTTACCTTACGACCTGCCAAGGGATGATTACTCACGAAGCAGAGGTAAACATGGCGGATATTTTTGTAGCATTGTTTCGAGTTGAGGGAAAACAAGCATGCTTTGCGGATAGCACGTGTTTTGCTAACATCTCGAGAATGCTCTGAACTGTGGTACAGTGAGAAGGAAAAAGAGCATACATAGAACTAGAAGGGAATTTTTAATTATAGACGATGGGTTAGCCACCTGAACGCACTGCACGCGTTCTCGAGTTCGTACGAAGATAACTTAACCTTCACGTTAAACTGAACCTGCGGGTCCCGACCAACGTGGAAGGTAGTTAACTTGTCTGAAGGCAAAATGATTTTTTGTCTGGAATACGGCCCCCAGAAAAGAGAGACATGCAGCAGACTGAGTGAGCGTCTGGCAGTGACATCAGGAAGCCAGCGAGATGAACAGAGAAATCCCATCAACAGCAGCAGCTGTTGTACTAACAAGCCCCTGTCACCTTAGATGTCCTGCACTGAAAAAACTCTGTGCTGGTTCCCTGACAGATGAATGCAAAGTAATAGACCTACGTCCGTGACCCCCCATATCCTCCCCCCCTGCCCTATCCCCCGTCCCCCCTCCCCCCCACAACCCCTCCACCCCCCAATCCCACCCACCAACACACACAATTTGTTACTGACAAACACTGTGTGCGCTCATTTTATGTGGTATGTTTTCGTTTATATCTTCTTTTCTCTCTCTTTCTCTTCTCTCTGTCTCTGTCTCACTGTCTATCTCGATCTTCTTTCTCTCTCTCTCTCTCTCTTCTTTCTCTCCCTCTCTCTTTCTCTCTCTCCCTGTCTCTCTCTCCTCTTTTTTCTTTCTTTCTCTGTCTCTCCATCTGTCTCTGTCTGTCTCTCTCTCTTTCTCTCTCCCCCTCTCTCTCTTTCTCTCTGTCCCTGTCTCTCTGATTCTGTCTCAATCTCTCTCTCTCTCTCTCTCTCTCTGTGCATGTTTGTTCCAGCCTCTGTCTCTCTCATTGTCTGTCCGTCTGTCTCTGTGTCTTTCTCTCTCTTTCTGTTTGTCTGTCCATCTCTCTGTCTCTGTCACTGTGTGTCTGTCTGTGTGTCCGTCCGTCCCTCTGTCTGTCTGTCTCCCTCTCTCTTTCTCTCTGCCCCTGTCTCTCTGTTTCTGTCTCAATCTCTCTCTCTCTCTCTGTGCATGTTTGTCCCAGCCTCTGTCTGTCTCACTGTCTGTCCATATGCCTGTCCGTCTGTCTCTGTCTCTCTCTCTGTTTTTCTGTCCCTCTCTCTGTCTCTGTGTGTCCGTCTGTCCGTCTGCCTGTCTCTCCCTCTCTTCCCCCCCCCCCCCCCCCTTCTTTCCCTCGCACTCTCTGTTCACAAGAACGTTATCCATCTACACAGGTTTACTCACTTACGCTTCACTTAGAGAGATGGATTGCGGCGTCAACCGACACGTTCGCTCACAACCCCCCCCCCCCCCCCCCCCAGCACCCCCGCCCCCCCTCTCCCATTACTCAAGAGAAAGAAAAACACTGGAGAGAGAGAGAGAGAGAGAGAGAGAGAGACTGAGAGGGAGGGAGAGGCTTGTACAGTATGTGTTTACTATCCGTCACTGTCTGTTGTGTCTCCCCTGTGGATATCCTGATGTTTTGTTTGTCTGTGTATGTTTCTCTCTTTAAATCAATTTACGAGGCACTGTGGCACCACCATCAGTTGCCCCCGCCCGGTGTTTAACTCACTCAGTACGGCCAGTCCTCTCTTCTCCTCTACACAGACCCCTCGGATGTCCAGTGGGTGTCTCAATGACCCAACCTTTAGCTTCTGTCGTCAGACTTGTGGCATCTTTGTCAACATTCACCTCTCCAGTATAAGAGCCTTCCGCTTGCGAATAGTTTGATGGTGGTAATTGGGGTGAAACGCTGTTAACGTCGTCTCTTTCGCCGTTCGTATGGAGAGAGTTGACTTCCGATCCAGCGCTTCACCAGGGACCTGGGTTCAAAGCCCTCCAGCAGTTTTCGGCTTGGTGTTTGTTGCGTCCTTGGGAAACTGAGGCACTTTACATGGCTAGATGTTTCCTCACTACACACCCCCAGGTGTGAATGGATGGGATGTGTGGAGTGATGGCCTAGAGGAGGTAACGCGTCCGCCTAGGAAGCGAGAGATTCTGTTCGAATCACGGCTCAGCCGCCTATATTTTCTTCCCCTCCACTAGACCTTGAGCGGTGGTCTGGACGCTTAGTCATTCGGATGAGACGATAAACCGAGGTCCCGTGTGCTATCATGCACTTAGCGCACGTAAAAGAACCCAAGGCAACAAAAGGGTTGTCCCTGACAAAATTCTGTAGAAAAATTCACTTCGATTGGAAACCAAATAAACTGCATAAAAAAAAAAAAAAAAAGGGTGGCGCTGTAGTGTAGCGACGAGCTCTCCCTGGGTAGAGCAGCCCGAATTTCACACAGAGAAATCTGTTGTGATAAAAAGAAATACAAATACAAATACAAACCTGACTTCGGTTGGGGATGAAGGTTTTAAAACGGACGAGCGGTAAGGAGAGGAATGGGCCCCGTCTTCCTTTGCCGTGTAGCCCCTGGACATCGGATATGAAATCGAACCCAATGGTCATCAATGGTAATGGGTACCATCAATGGTAATGGGTAATGGTGTTTTAACAACAACAACAACAACAACAACAACACACACACACACACACACACACACACACACACACACACACACACACACACGTATCATCTTCCCTAACAATCCACACATCCTTGAAGAAGCAAGCTACCCATAAAACACTCCATGTACACTAACAGACAGGGACACACACACACACAACGACAAACACGTGACCATGACAACCAGGGATGATTTAGCACGTGCAGTTGTTGCAGTACATTATTTTCTCACTCCCCCCCCACCCCCACCCTACCCCCACCCTCCCCCAAACCCGCCCCCCTCCCCCGCCCCCCTCTCCACCCTTTCCAGCTTTCCTCCTACCCCAGTCAGATCAAAGTGAAAGTTGGATCCTGCTGACAGATAGGGAATCAGGCTGGTTAGGAACCCTCCTCTCTACACATGTCTTCCTCGTGTCTTTATCTTGATAGACACGTGTTTTCAAAGCAATGAAAGGAGGAAAAGAAAGGGGGGGGGGGGGGGGGGGGGGCGGAGAGGGGGGGGGATAAGAAGAAGAAAGAAAGAAAGAAAGAAAGAAGAAAGAAATAAAGAAAGAAAGAATGAATGAATGGAAGAAAGAGAAAAAAATTAAAGCAAATCTCTCTCTCTCTCTGTCTCTGTATCTCTGTCTCTCTGTCTGTCTCTGTCTGTCTGTCTGTCTGTCTGTCTGTCTGTCTCTCTCTCTCTCTCTCTCTCTCTCCCTATCTGATAGTGCAGACCAGACAATTCATTTTTCCTAACAATCCCATAGCCTTGAAGAACCAAGGCTCATTAAAACACTCCATGTTCTACACAGACAGACAGGAGATACCCCCTCCCCCCTCTCTCTCTGTCCCTCTCTCCCTCTGTTTCTCCCCCGCCTCTCTCTCTCTCTCTCTCTCTCCCTCTCTCTTCCTCTGTCCCTCTCTCCCTCTATTTCTCCCCCGTCTCTCTGTCTCTTTCTTTCTCTCTCTCTGTCCCTCTCTCTCTCCCTCTCTCCCTCTCTCTCTCTCTGCATCTCCCCCTCTCTCTCTCTCCCTCTCTTTCTCCCCCTCTCTCTCCCTCATTCTCTTTCTCTCTCTCTTTCTCTGTCTGTCTGTCTCTCTCACTATCTCTCTCTCTCCCTCCCTCTCTGTCTCTTCCACCCTCTCTCTCCCTCCTCTCTCTCTCTCCCTATCTCTTTCTGTCCCTCTCTCTCCCTCCTCTCTCTCTCTCTTCCCCACCCCCCCTCTCTCTCTGTGTCTCTCTTCCATGTACCACACATACACAGTTTTTTGGGGTTTTTTTAGATTTTGTTTTTTCTTAAATTGAAATAAATAAATAAATAAATAAATAAATAAATAAAAAAAAAAAAAAAAAAAAAGAAAAAGGGTTCCCTCCTTCCCTCCCCCTAAGCCCGCTCACCCGCCCAACCCCCTACTACCCCACCCACTCCTTGAGCTTTCCCTCTCCCTCTCCCTCCCTCCCTCCCCAACCCAACGCCCAACCTCTTTATCCCCCTTTCCTCCCCACGCCCTCACCCCCACCCCCACCCCGCCCCATCCCTTCTCACCGAAGTCTTCACACAAATCAGAACTGTAGTAGGTTGGTGGTGTGTCCATCGAGATCGATGATGACCATCGTTGTCATCCAGCTGGGGGATGGGGGGAGGGTGGTGGTGGGGTGGGGGGGGGGGGGGGGAGGATGCTCATGAATCTATCTGTGAATGCGCAGATGGCTGAATAGTCCAATCTGCGCACGAAATGTTCGCTGACAGTTGGGGCAGACAAAGACAGGCATACCATTGTCAGGGAGCTTGTTTGCCCGTGACTTTCTGGCCTGCAGAAGGCTACAGGTGAGGGGGGAAGACTAAAGCGGAGGAGGTTGGGGTTGGAGGAGCGTCGGGGGTGGGGGGGTGGGTGTGGGTAAGGGGGTGGATGGGGGTTGAGTAGAAGGAGAAATGAAACACTTGGAAGAGGATTCGTGGGGCCCGAGGGGATGGAGGGTGTAGTGTGGGGGGAGAGAGAGGGAGAGAGAGAGAGAGAGAGAGGGAGAGAGAGAGAGACAGACAGACAGACAGAGAGAGAGAGAGGCAGAGACAGAGGCAGACAGAGAGGGGGCAGAAATAGACAGGACAGACAGACAGACAGACTGACAGACAGAGAAAGACGTACAAAGAGAAGGTTTAGACAGACAAACAGTCAGAAATAGAGACAGACAGAAACGGAGATGGATTCAGAGAGAGAGAGAGAGAGAGAGAGAGAGAGAGAGACAGACAGACAGACGAAGACAAAGACTGAAATAGAGACAAGAGGCAGAAAAGGAGTCAGATAGAGGGAGAGAGAGAGAGAGAGAGCGATAGACAGAGAAAGAGAGGAAGAGACAGAGAGAGAGAGACAGAATGACAGAGACAGGCAGAGTGACACATATATAGGGAGAGAGAGAGAGATGGAGAGGAATATGGCAGAAGGCTAGGGTCCAGAAAGGCGTAGGGAGTATATAGGGGGTTGGTGGAGAATCGAAAGACTGTGGGGTGTAGGGGTAGGTGGGTAGGTGGGGTGGTCGGGTGGCGAAGGGTTGTGTGTGTGTGTGGGGGGGGGGGGGGTGGGGGGGTGGTACCAGGATAAATTGACAAGAGCATGCAAGAGCTATAGGGGACGAGGGTGAGGGTGGGGATGTGGGGGGTGGGTATGTGTGTGTGTGTGTGTGTGTGTGTGTGGGAGGGGTGTGTGATAATTTGTAGCTTTCTCCCTCAGCCAAGAGAAGATCAGGGGCTCTTGTTCCAAAATTACTGTCTGTCACGTTCGGATTTAACCCACTTCCTCCCCACCAACCCCCCAACCCACCCACGCTTACACACCCACACACCCACCCACACACCACACCCACACACACACCTCCTTCCCTCCGTCCCCACTCCTACTACCCCCGCTCCCCTCCCAACCCCCACTCTCCCCACCTTCTCTCTCTCTCTCTCTCTCTCTGTACGTCTCTCTTTCACTCTGTCTCTGTATCTCTCAGTTTTCCCTATGTCTGTCTGTCTCTCTCTCTCCCCGTCTCTTTTTCCCTCTCTCCTTATCTCCCCCCTCTCTTTCTCCCTCTCTCTCACATTCTCTCTCTCTCCCTCTCACTTTCTCTCCCTCTCTCTCTCCCTCTCTCTCACTTTTTCTCTCTTTCTCTCTTTCCATCTCTCTCTCCCTCTCACTTTCTCTCCCTCTCTCTCTCCCTCTCTCTCTCTCTATCTCTTTCTCTCTTCCCATCTCTCTCTCTCTCCCTCTCCCCCTCTCTCTCCCTCTCTCTCTCACTTTCTATCTCTCCCTCTCTCTCCTCTCTCTCTCTCCCCCTCTTTCTCACTTTCTATATCTTTCTCCCTCTCTCTCTCTCCCTCTCTCTCTCCCTCTTTCTCACTTTCTATCTCCCTCTCCCTCTCTCTGACTTTTTCTCTCTCTCCCTCTCTCTCCCTCCTCCCTCTCTCTCTCCCCCTCTCTCTCTCTCCCTCTCTCTCACTTTCTCTCTCTCTCTCCCTCT
Source organism: Babylonia areolata (assembly GCF_041734735.1). NCBI lineage: Eukaryota > Metazoa > Mollusca > Gastropoda > Neogastropoda > Buccinidae > Babylonia > Babylonia areolata. The sequence continues at coordinate 15,493,484 of NC_134907.1, forward strand.
CACTCTATCTCTCTCTCTCCCTCTCTCTCTCCGTCTCTCTTTCCCTCTCTCCTTACCCCCCCCCCTCCCTCTCTCCCCACTCTCTCTCCTTCTCTCTTTATCAGAAGTCCACTGCCTGACTGAATATGCCGCAGAGTTTTTCCTGTACATATCGGCTGGGGCTTGTCAGCATTAGCGATCTCGTTAGCACAAAGTTTGCTTTGGGAAAAGAATTTTCTACGAGGAAAATCTGTACAATTAGCGTAGAGATTTTGTGAAAACACACACACACACACACACACACACACACACACACACACACACACACAAACACACACACACACACGCACGCACGCACGCACACACACACACACACACACACACACAAACACACACACACACACACACACACGCACGCACGCACGCACACACACACACACACACACACACACACACACACACACACACGCACGCACGCACGCACACACAAAACAACAAAACAACAATACAAACATTAGCACAGCAAAGACCTCTCATTAAAAAAAAAAATCTCAGCTCAAAACTTAAAGAAGCAATTAATATGTAAATGCAAGCGTCTGACTGTTTGTTTTTTTGTTTGTTTTTTTGGGGGGTGGGGGGGTTGGTTGGTTGGTTGTTTTTTTGTTTTGTTTTTACTGGCAGTCAATCAGGACCGCCAATAAATTAACGAAAAATAAATTAAATAGCATTCTGATTGATTATACAGTCTTCGTGTGAACAAGGTTGTTGACTTATTTTCCCCCCCACAGACAAAGTTAATTTACAAACTTCTCAGTCTTTGGTTTGAACTGTCTTAACAACATTATACGGAATGCAATTTGTGTGTTGAAGTTTTTTTTTGTTTTTGTTTTTTCTCTGTCTGTCTGCCTGTCTGTCTTTCGGACTGTCTGTCTGTCTATCCGTCTCTCTTTGTCTCTCTCTCCCTCCCTCTCTATCACGCACACACACGCATGCACAGACACACAGACACATACATATATATATATATATATATATATATATATATATATATAGAGAGAGAGAGAGAGAGAGAGAGAGAGAGAGAGAGAGAGAGAGACTTACTCTCACGCGTACAAAACATACAAAAGCACACACGCATGCAAGTAATCTCTCTCTCTCTCCCCCACTCTCTCTCTCTCTCTCTCTCTCTCTCTCTCTCTCTCTCTCTCTCTACCTGTCAAAAGTCGAGTACATTGAGATCTTGCGTTCAGGTGTACATTCGGTACGTGTGTGTGTGTGTGTGTGTGTGTGTGTGTGTGTGTGTGTGTGTGTGTCTGTGTGTCTGTGTGTGTCTGTGTATGTATGTATGTATGTCTGTCAAAGAAATAGAGAGAAAGAGAGAACGACAAAGAGACAGAGAACTGACAGAAAGAAAGAGAGAAGAAGAAAGAAAGAAAGAAAAAAAAAAAACAGAAAGAAAAGAAACAGAAAGAAAAGAAACGCAAGCTAGTTTCCATTCCATCTGGCGCTATTCTGATTCTGATTGGCAGAGTCACCCCCCCCCGCCCACCCGCCCCTCCCGCACCCCCCGCACCCCCCCCACCCCCACCCCCCGCACCCCCAAGAGAGGGTGAAACTGACGAGCTTATGGACCAACCCAAATGACTTCTCACAACTCCACAGTCTAGACTTCGGGGTGGGGGTGGGG
>NC_134907.1:15507649-15510149 GCF_041734735.1 Babylonia areolata
GTCCAGACAAATAACCCAAGGTCTAATGGAGGGGGTGAGAGAAAATGAGAAAATGAAGTTCTTGGCTGACTGTGGATTTCGAACCCGTGCCCTCCAGATTCTCTCGCTTCCTAGGCGGACGCGTTACCGCAAGGTCAACACTCCACTTGTCACTAGCAGTAAGTAGGGGGGGGGGGGGGGTTACAGGAAGGAAAGAGAGAGAGAGAGAGAGAGAGAGAGAGAGAGAGAACATATCGCCTGACTCAACGGTGGGATTGAAATCCTTCACCGTCACTCTGATACAGACAGACAGACAGACAGAGATCCATAGCGTGAAGCTCCCAGCCAACACTTCCTCCTGGCCATTACGGCTCATTCTGGGCATGCGCTAAAGAGGACTTCATTTCCGGTTGTATTATTTTGGTTTTTTTGTGCATGACGTAGACGGAAGGTTACTGGTCACGCTTGCGCTTTTCGCGAGGCGGAAATGACAGCAACGTTTTCGACACGCGATCATAAGACCTTTTTTTTTTCCTTTTTTTTTTTCGAGGGTGCTGGAGAGGGGTGGGGGTAGCCCTCCCCAGTTTTTTTTGGTTTTTTTTCTTCTTCTTTATACACCGGATCATTTTTTTTTTTTTTTTGTCTTTCTTTCTTTTTCTTAAATAACAGATGAAGAACGAGATAAGGCAGAACGGGTGATATGGAATTGCCCGGGTCAATAAACATCACGAGAGGGGGGCGCGGGGGGCGGGGGGGGGGGGAGGGGGGGGGGGGGGGGAAGGGTGAAGAGAGAAAAGGGGCGGTGGTTGTGTGTGTGTGTGTGTGTGGTAGGGGAGGGGGTGAGATAAGATATATGCCCCGGCAGTGGTTGATATCATAGGATCAGCGGTTTAAAGATCGCAAGTTTGATAACCCACCCCCCACCCCCCCACTCCCCCCCCAAAAAAAAAGAATTACCTGCTGTGACCCAACAACAGAAAATGCAATGCAATGCAAAGTGCGATGCAACGCGACGCTACACGACACGACACGACGCTACACGACACGACACGACACGAAATAATACAACACAACGTAGAGCAAGTATCATAAAAATTCAATGTAAAACAATTGAATGCGATGCGATGCGATACAATACAATACACTGCACTGCACTGCACTACACTACACTACACTACACTACACTGCACTGCACTGCACTGCACTGCACTGCACTGCACTGCACTACACTACACTACACTGCACCGTGCACTGCACTGCACTGCATTACACTACACTACACTACACTACACTACATTACACTGCACTGCACTGCACTACACTACACTACACTACATTACACTGCACTGCACTGCACTACACTACACTGCACTGCACTACACTACACTACACTACACTACACTACACTACACTGCACTGCACTGCACTGCACTGCACTGCACTACACTACACTACACTACACTGCACTGCACTACACTGCACTACACTACACTACACTGCACTGCACTACACTACACTACACTACACTGCACCGTGCACTGCACTGCACTGCACTACACTACACTGCACTACACTACACTACACTACACTACACTGCACTGCACTACACTACACTACACTACACTACACTACACTGCACTACACACTACACTACACTACTACACTACACTGCACTGTACTTCACTGCACTGCACTACACACTACACTACACTACACTACACTACACTACACTACACTGCACTACACTACACTACACTACACTACAATGCGCTACGCTACAGTACAATACAATACAAAACAACAAGGCACAATATCATGCAGTGTAGTAAAAATTGCGATACATTATGATTTTGCATAGCATAGCCACGACCCAGCCAAACACAGCACAACTCAACACAGTACGATACGATGCGATACAAAACAGATGCACGCGGGACTGGTGATGAATATCATAACAACGGTGGGAACACAGCACAGCACAGCACAGCTCAACACAGCACAGCACAGTACAACACATCACAGCACAGTAGAACACAGCACAGCACAGTACAACATAGCACAGCACAGCACAGCACAACGCAACACAGTACAGCACAGCAAACACAGCACAATGCAACACAGCACAGCACAGCACAACACAGCACAACGCAACACATCACAGCAAAGCACAGCACAACACAGCACAGCACAAAGCAACGCAACACAACACAGCATGGCACAGCATAGCACAGCACAGCACAACCCAACCCAACACAACGCAGCGTAACGCAACGCAACACAACACAACCCAACCCAACCCAACGCAACGCAACGCAACGCAACGCAACGCAACACAACACAGCACAAAGGGTACAACAACACCACACCACACAACACAACACAACACAACAATACACAACGCAACACAACACAACACAAAGGGTACAACAACACCACACCACACAACACAACACAACACAACACAACAATACACAACGCAACACAACACAACACAAAGGGTACAACAACACCACACCACACA
>NC_134907.1:15522649-15527649 GCF_041734735.1 Babylonia areolata
TGGAGTTCGGTGGGAGGTGTGTGGAGGGGGAGTGGGGGGAGGTGGGGGTGGGGGGCAGGGATATATAACCAGAGAGGAGCTCGTTATCTTCCCGTCCAGACCAATCATAATCGAGTTCCTCAGAACTAGAATCCAGGAGCAGAAGGACTTTGGATGCCAAGAAGAGAGAGAGAGAACAGAGCTGGTTTGACTACAGAGGTGAAAAGTGAGCGGGTGTTGGAGGGGAAAAAAAAAGTTTTCTTGTGGTTTGGTTTTGAGAGAAGAGAGAGACAGTGACAGAGCCAGAGCCAGAGCCAGAGACAGAGACAGACAGACAGACAGGCACACAGAGACAGAGAGAGAGCTCAGAACTCAGAAGGAGTCAGACAAACAGACAGACAGAGAGCCAGGGACAGACACAGAGAGACAGAGACAGACAGACAGAGAGCCAGGGACAGACACAGAGGGACAGACAAACAGAAATAGGCAGAGACAGACAGACAGACAGACAGACCGACAGACAGAAAGGGGCAGGCAGAGAGAGACAGACAGAGAGACAACTCAGAATGAGGCACAGAGAGACAGAGAGAGAGAGAGAGACAGAGACAGAGACAGAGAGACAGATAGACACAGAGAGAGAGAGAGAGAGAGAGAGAGAGAGAGAGAGAAAACAAAGAACTGGTCATTGGAACAGCTTGACCCTCCACAAAATCAATACAACATGTAGGCAAACTTTTTTTTCTCCTCGCCAGCACACACACACACACACACACACACACACACACACACACACACTTCCCCCTCTCTCTCCCCACCCTCCACTCCCACTCACAATCCACACCCCTACCTCTCCCCACCACAGTGTCCAATTTCCGCATCATGGACAATCCTCAAGAGCAGGATTGTGATTCGTCTGGACAGGAAAAGACAACTGTTCCACCAATTATTCGGGTCATGTTCGTCAGATTGCAACATAAATAAGTAAGATTAATGGGGTAGCATCCATTCAGTTTTGGGCCGTTGGTGTTCTCTGTTTTCCTCCCTGCCAGTTCCAATTCGGACGTAACAGCCAAGTGGTTAAAGCATTGGACTTTCAATTTTTAACCACGCTCGGCGTAATAGTCAAGTGGTTAGAGCGAACGGGACACTGTCAGCTCCTCTCCCATCTCTACCGTCTGAAGACATCCCATATTGACCAGTACCCTTGTGGCACAGGCCCACAGACCCCCTCCCATATCCTGCAGTCCTGCCCCACCTTCGACGCTCTGAGACAGGCGTTCTATTGTCTGGCTGACAGTCCCTCAGGGTTTCCTAATAAGGCTGCCGGAGGTAAGCGGCGAGGATAAGCTCTCACAGCTCTTAATCACTGCTCTCATCAATGCCCCCCAAGGCGAACGTCTCAAACAACTTAATGTCAGCGCAAAGCCCAGCCCTTGGCCTTTACGTGTGGAGCCGTTTCCACTAACAAAGGAGTAGGGGCGAAGGCGAGTACCCGGCGCCTAAAAACCAGTCGCTTCAGGCAGATGGTGCTCGTTAGCCTTGGGAGGCAGTCCATCCAAGGGGAAGGGAAACCCTAATTCCAAACCTCCGCTACAGCTACACTCTTTTCAAAAGGAAAAAGGCTTCGGGAGTCAACCCTGAGGAAAAACAAGGGCAGGTGATGCTCTTCAGTCTTGGCTGTCAGGTTACCCACGAGAGGGAAACTTGGGCACTAAGGAGGGTTTGCAGACCCAGATTTGTCTGATTTTCGTGGAGGTTCTCCCGTTATTTCTAGCGAGAACCGCGTGTGCATAGACTTCTCCATTTCGGTTTTTTTTTTTTTTTTTCAGGTCACTGAAAGGGTAAAATTTCGTCGTGGGAATCATTGTTCTGACGAAAGGATTTTTAACATTTTCGATGACTCTTTCCAAGTTTACAAGATATATTTGATTCTATAATCATGCCCATTATTTGCCTTTGTCTTCTCTGTTTACTTTGAGTGTGTTCTTTGTCACATCTCTGCCATTACGCATTCGAACTGATCCATTTATCAACTCTGCCGAAAAAAAACAAAGTTGTCTGATCTCAGGAAGTGCAAAACTCAGAAAAGCTAGTTACTTCCGATGGTGGAGCTGCCCATGACGTCATATGACCTACTTCTCGCTCTGCAAGCAGTGAAAAGTCCACCACGGAAGCGAGCCTGGAAACCTTCCCCTAACTACTTCTTCTTCGTTCGTGGGCTGCAACTCCCACGTTCACTCGTATGCACACGAGTGGGCTTTTACCTGAATGACCGTTTTTACCCCGCCGTGTAGGCAGCCATACTCCGCTTTCGGGGGTGTGCATGCTGGGGTATGTTCTTGTTTCCATAACCCACTGAATGCTGACATGGATTACAGGATCTTTAACGTGCGTATTTGATCTTCTGCTTGAGTATACACACAAGGGGGGTTCAGGCACTAGCAGGTCTGCACATATGTTGACCTGGGAGATGGTAAAAATCTCCACCCTTTACCCACCAGGCGCCGTCACCGTGATTCGAACCCGGGACCCTCAGATTGAAAGTCCAACGCTTTAACCACTCAGCTACTGCGCCCGTCCTTCCCTTAACAAAAACCTATGCCGAAGACGGATGTACCCTGTGGTACACAACAGTGACGATGGTACAACGCATCCACATGTTATGGTTCGGGGGGGGGGGGGGGGGGGGGATGTGGGGGGGGGGGGGAGAACATAGACAATAGGAGTCAACGAAAGCAGGAAGGAAGCAAGGAAGGAAGAAAGCAAGAAATCCATTGCTCATTGCCCATCTTTCTTCGAAGCTTGCGAAAGAATTTGACGAACATGATCCGAATAATCGGTGGAACGGTCATCTCTCTGTCCAGACGAATCATAATCCTGCCCCTCAGGATTTGCCCACCGTGCGCATATCGGACACTGTGGGGAGGATGGTAGCGTCGGGGTGCGGACGATCGATCGGGAGTGGGGTTGAGGGGGTGGGGGGTGGCGGGGTCGGGGGAGGGGGGGGTTGTTGGAGGGATGATTGTCGACTGGAGTGGGGAAAAGTTTTCCACCAGTGTTTTTTTTATTTTTTTATTTTTTTTATTGATTTATCTTTGTATGGTCAAGCTTGTTTCGAATGGCCAAGGTTTTTTTTTTTTTTTTTTTTTTGTCTTACTCTGTCTGACTTTCTGTCTGCCTCTTTGTCTCTGTCTCTGTCTGTCTGTCTCTCTCTCTCTCTCTCTCTCTCTCTTCGTCTGCTTCTTCTTCTTTTTCATAGGACTGGAAGGGGGGTCTCTTTGGAGGGGGATGGGAAGGGGTATTGCATTGTATTGTATTACTCTTTTTATCACAACAGATTTCTCTGTGTGAAATTCGGTTACACTGACAACGCCACCCCCCTTTTTTTTCTTCTTTTTTTTCTTTTTTTCTGCCTGCATTTGTTTTCATTTGCTTTTTCTATCGAAGAAGATTTTTCTACAGAATTTTTGCCAGGGACAACCCTTTTGTTGCCATGGGTTCTTTTACGTGCGCTAAATGCATGCTGCACACGGGACCTCGGCTTATCGTCTCATCCTAATGACTATAGCGTCCAGACCACCAACTCAAGATCTAGTGGAGGGGGACGTCGTTTATTCATTTATAGTCTGTTCATCTAAGATGATGATATTGGACTGAAGTGGGGAGGGGGAGGGGAAGGGGGAGGGGGTGCATAGAGAAAATACCGGCGACAGGTCTCTCTCTTCTTCAGAAGGTTGGAGGACACAGAAGAGAAATGCTTCAAACTGTGTTCAAACTGTCGATTTTTTTTTCTGCCCCATCATCTGCACCGTTTCAGTGGCATTACTCCCACGCCGCTCATTTAGATTCCCCCATACACGACCACACCCGGGTTCGTCCGTTGCAGTACCAGTGTCGGCAGTCCGCAGGGAACCATCGATGTTAGGTCGCCAGGAGGCCACACACCAGAGGAGACCCTGCATTGCTGCTGGGTCACTTCGGTGGTGTTCAGTGGTGCCTGCTCTGTTTTAACGTACTTACGACACCACCTACTAAGCCCCCTACTAACGACAATAATGGCTTAGTCGCGGAGCCAGACTGAGTGAGCGTCCCTCCCAGAGTGGAGACCGCCACCACGCCCCTCAAACAACAGCCCCCCATGAATCTGCCGACACTGACGACATTGACAGGACTCCCCAAGCACGGAAGTGGAGGGGTATCGAAACAGGTCACCATGAGAGCAGGGCATGAAAGGCCACGGACTTTGAGAGTATTTTGATTAGTATTGATGACGATGAAGGAGGAGGAGGATGACGATGATGATGACGATGTTTCTATGGAGGTCCATTTTGGTTTGGGACTGCGTGACAAGGCTGTACTCTACGCTTCCTGTCGATTTCTTTGCCAAGGGCAGTAGGTTAAGGAAGGAGAAGGTGGGGGGTGGGGTGGGGGTGGGGGGTAAGGTAAGGTAGGGAGAGGGAAACTCAAGATAGGGGGTATATAAGGCCGGAGCAGGCACTGCTGAACACGAACACCTAGATCTGGGTAACAATCCAGTTACTACTAATCAAGACATTTTTTTAACAAGTGAAGCCAGCGAGAGTGGACCTACATCTTCGCTAAAGTACAATAATCCCAGTTATTGTTATTATTATTATTACTCGCGACTGTGAAAAAAAAGTCAAGCCGGCCGGTCGGTAGTAATTGGAGACAGCCAAAGACGTGACGTAATTCAGGGATGACGTCAAATGCTTATGAATGTCACATACTTCACCTCACCGCCACTGTAGTCTATATTTTGTGCGTCATGGGCTAAAATAGCATGCCTTTGAAATAAGAAACAACTTTGTTAAAAAAAAAAAAAAAAAAAAAAAAAAAAAATCAATTAGCTATGCCTAAACGCAAAGGATGCGAACGTGAAACTGCAACCTGAAATAATGCATACCATCCTACTACACACATATTCTGACCCGGGAAATTGGAAAAAAAAATTATTAAAACAAAAAAACAACAACAAAATATATTAAAAAACACACAAAAAA
>NC_134907.1:15535149-15545149 GCF_041734735.1 Babylonia areolata
GGAAATCATTTACAGCTTAGTCTTTTGTGAAGGACAATGACTCTCAAACTAGGAGGCAAAATTGCACTGGCTCTTAGTGCTGCAGCCTTGTGGGCAAGTTGGCCCTTGGGAACCGTCCCAACGCCGACTGTCCTAAAACCCTCTTGGCCGAGAGAGTGGGGATGTAACTTGGGCAAGACACTCTCCACTATAATCAATTTCTAGCCCAAATAGTCGGAACAGCAGTTGCCTCCTCTGCTGTTCGGATGGTCATAGTCGGACACGACTGACTTTCATATACAATAAAGACAACAACAACAACAACAAAACCAACAGTTTCAGTTTCAGTTTCTCAAGGAGGCGTCACTGCGTTCGGACAAATCCACAAATTATACACTGCACCACATCTGCTTGGCAGAATCTGCCGGGCTGACCAGCAGCGTAACCCAACACGATTATCAGGCCTTGAGTGCATGCTTATATAATCTCTGCTTATTTGGGCCAACAGCAAAGTGAGAGCTGTATTATCAATGGTTTCTCCAGTCAATGGGAAATCATTTACAGTTTAGTCTTTTGTGAAGGACTATGACTCTCAAACTGGGAGGCAAAATTGCACTGGCTCTTAGTGCTGCAGCCTTGTGGGCAAGTTGGCCCTTGGGAACCGTCCCAACGCCGACTGTCCTAAAACCCTCTTGGCCGAGAGAGTGGGGATGTAACTTGGGCAAGACACTCTCCACTATAATCAATTTCTAGCCCAAATAGTCGGAACAGCAGTTGCCTCCTCTGCTGTTTGGATGGTCATAGTCGGACACGACTATCATATACAATGAAGACAACAACAACAACAACAAAAACAACAGTTTCAGTTTCAGTTTCTCAAGGAGGCGTCACTGTGTTCGGACAAATCCACAAATTATACACTACACCACATCTGCTAGGCAGATGCCGGGCTGACCAGCATCGTAACCCAACGCGATTATCAGGCCTTGAGTGCATGCTTATATAATCTCGGCTTATTTGGGCCAACAGCAAAGTGAGAGCTGTATTATCAATGGTTTCTCCAGTCAATGGGAAATCGTTTACAGCTTAGTCTTTTGTGAAGGACAATGACTCTCAAACTAGGAGGCAAAATTGCACTGGCTCTTAGTGCTGCAGCCTTGTGGGCAAGTTGGCCTTTGGGAACCATCCCAACGCTGACTGTCCTAAAACCCTCTTGGCCGAGAGAGTGGGGATGTAACTTGGGCAAGACACTCTCCACTATAATCAATTTCTAGCCCAAATAGTCGGAACAGCAGTTGCCTCCTCTGCTGTTTGGATGGTCATAGTCGGACACGACTATCATATACAATGAAGACAACAACAACAACAACAAAAACAACAGTTTCAGTTTCAGTTTCTCAAGGAGGTGTCACTGTGTTCGGACAAATCCACAAATTATACACTGCACCACATCTGCTAGGCAGATGTCGGGCTGACCAGCAACGTAACCCAACGCGATTGTCAGGCCTTGAGTGCATGCTCTTATATAATTATTTGTGTACCTATCAGAGTGGCTATCTTTCTTTTTTTTTTCTTTACACAATTAACCAGAGGACAACACTCTTGTTGCCGTGGGTTCTTTTTCAGTGCGCCAAATGCGTGCTGCACAGCGGGGGCCTTGGTTTATCGTCTCGTCCGAAACTGAGACTCGATACTCAGCCTGACTGATTTTCCAGTCAAACTTTTAGAGCCGAAAGGGCGAGAGAGAGAGAGAGAGAGAGAGCGAGATTCGAACCCACACTCTCACGGACTCTCTGCATTTATTGGCAGCTGAGCGTCTTAACCATTCTGCCACTTTCCTCCTAACAACAACAGTTATGGAAAGGTTTGTTTGTTTGTCTGTTGTTGTTTTTTCTAGATAAATAAAAACGACCACAGCAACAAGAACAGAACGAGAGAAGCAGCAACAGCAACAAGAGCCACCACAACGCGAATAGAAATGAATAATGCCGGAGAAGGAAGAAAGGAAGGAGGAGGAAGACAAGAAGAAGGAAGGAGGTTGGGAAGAAGAAGGAAGAAGAGGAGGTCATGGAGGATACGACGACGACGACAACGACGACGACGAAGAAGAAGAAGGGATAAAATACTGATGAAAGAAGACGATCGAGAAGAGGAGGAGGAGGAGGTTGGAAAGTACAAGAAAGAAGTCATGGAGGATAAGACAACGACGACCACGACGACAATGAGGAGGAGGATGATTGATTGATTGATTGAATTGATTGAATCTTTAATGGGTAAAGAATTAGGCACAGTAAAGGCCTTTTTACAATTCTGCCCATTTAACGACATAAAAGATAAAGAACGAACGACACAAAACATAAAAATAAAGAAATAAACTGAAATAAAACAAAATAATAAGAACGACGAATAAGAATAGGAACTTGAATAGTCTATTAAAGGTAACAAAGCGATGAAAAACTGGAACAATTGGTACATTACATGTACATAGGTACTTACACACACACACACACACACACACACACACACACACACACACACACACACACACACACACACACACACACACACACACACACAAAATTATAAAACAAGCAACAAAGACATACGTACACATTCACGCCCACACACTCAAACACACACAAACACAAGAAGAAGAAGCAGAAGAAGAAGAAGCAGCATTAAGATGATAATGAAAGCAGACGAAGAAGGAGGAGGAGGAGGGTGGGAAGAAGAAAAAAGAAAAGAGGATGACAAGAAGCAAAACTAACGACAACGACGAAAAAGAAGAAGAAGAAGTAAAATAATAATGAAAGAATAAGACGAAGAAGAAGAAGATGGAGGAGGAGGAGGAGGGTGGGAAGAAGGAGAAAGAGGAGAGAAGGAGGATAAAAAGAAGCAAATCTAACCACGACGACGACGACGAAGAAGAAGAAGAAGACCGGATTGAATGATTGGGTGCTGGAATCTTTGCTGGGTAAAGATTTAGACACAATAAACGTTTTCTACAATTCAGCATAATTTACGAAACGATGAAATATGTTTTTGTTTTTTGTTTTTTAATTATATGTATGAGAAAAAGGATGACAAGGTTTGCTGAAATATTCCTGAAACAATAACACGATAATGAAAACAATGATTACATTCGAAGAAGAAGAAGGGGGAGAGAAGAAGAAGAAGAAGGGGAGGATGAAGAGGAGAAGAGAAGAAGAAGAAGAAGAAAGGGGAGGAGGAGGAGAAGAAGGAGAAGAAGAAGAAGAGAAGAAGAAGAAGAAGAAGAAGGGGAGGAGGAGGAGGAGGAGGAGGAGGAGGAGAAGAAGAAGAAGGAGGAGGAGGAGATGTCAGCAACAACAACGACAACAACAATGACAACAAGAACGACAACAACAATGACGACAACAACAACAATGACAACAACAACGACAACAACAATGACAACAACAAAAACGACAACAACAATGACAACAAAAACAACAACAAAAACGACAACAATGACAACAATAATGACAATAACAAAGACGACAACAAAAACGACGACGACAGCAACAACAATGTCAACAACAAAAACGACAACAACAACAACAACATCAACAACTTAAAACAGAAGAAGGAGCAGCAGGAACAACAGACTTCGATAATTATCTGACTCACCTCAGAAGGTCCCCACGCCTTTGTACACAAGACACAGTCACGTCGGTCAGTTGGTCCGCTGCCCTCAACCAGTCTGCTGACCAACAACAACAACAACAACAACCAATAATTATAATAGTAACAACAACAATAGTAATACAGAATACAGAATGCAAAATACTCTATCATCTGGACAAGAGAAATTCATTTGTTGCAATGTGAATGCGATGTAAAAATACATTAACAAAAGAAAAAAGAGAGAAAAAAAGATACATATAGAGAACTTAAAAAAAGGGAGTAAACTTGGAGTAAATCGTACGTACTTTCATCACAGCCATACATGTGCAATTCAAGATCACACTTAAAGGACAGGCTATAAAATAGGCATAAAATAACGTGCTGAAAATACTCAGCGAGGATGGAGGTGTCAGAATGGTTAAGACTACCTATCTACCAATATGGTATCTGTGAGGGTCTGGGTTCGATTCCCGGTTTGCTCCCCACCCCACCCCCACCCCCCCACCCCCCCACCTCCCCCACCAGGAGGAGGAGGAGAATGAGGAGGAGGAAGGGGAAAGAAGAAGAAGAAGAAGAAGAAGAAGAAGAAGAAGAAGAAGAAGAAGGAGGAGGAGGAGGAGGAGGAGGAGAGAGAAGAAGAAGGAGGAGGAGGGGAGAAGAAAAAGGAAGAGGAGGGATGAAGAAGAAGAAGAAGAAGAAGAAGAAGAAGAAGAAGAAGAAGAAGAAGGAGAAGGAGGAGGAGGAGGAGGAGGAGGAGGAAGAGAAGAAGGAGGAGGAGGAGAGGAGAAGAAGAAGAAGAAGAAGAAGAAGAAGAAGAAGAAGAAGGAGGAGGAGGAGGAGGAGGAGGAAGAGAAGAAGGAGGAGGAGGAGAGGAGAAGAAGAAGAAGAAGAAGAAGAAGAAGAAGAAGAAGAAGAAGGAGGAGGAGGAGGAGGAGATAGAAGAAGAAGAAGGAGGAGGAGGAGGAGGAGGAGAGAGAAGAAGAAGGAGGAGGAGGGGAGAAGAAAAAGGAAGAGGAGGGATGAAGAAGAAGAAGAAGGAGGAGGAGAAGGAGGGGAGGAGGAGGAGGAAGAAGAGGGGGAGGAGGAGGAGAAAGGAGAAGTAGAAGAAAAAATAAGATGGTCATGAGTGGATCATTTTCTTACAATGTGTTTTGTAGGTTCTTATTTCATGTCATATGCCTTGAACTCTCAGACAGACAAAGGACGTTGCACTTTTCTTTTTTTTTTTTTTTTTTTTTTTTTTTGACACTTCAGACACTTTCTCTTGATTGATACTGGCCTAACAACAGCTCATATGTCAAGAGAGTACGGCTCCCAGCTGTAAATGTACATTAACAGCTCTAGGGGACGGGGGAGAGGGAGGGGGGGGAGCGAGGGGACAGGAGGGGTTGTCAATAGAAGCTGGTACAAGGACATCCTTTTTTTTTTTTGTTTTTTTTTTTTTTTTTTTTGTTGAAATCACGCAAGAGACTTATTGCTTTCGAGTGCTTTTTGCTGGTATATACTGGCTGAAGGTCTTAACTGATTGATTGCTCCGAGAGTAGCAACAAGGAGTCACGGAAAAACTCCAGATTCTACCACGCCTTTCTGTATCGCCAGCTAGCTTTCTGCTGCTATATGCTAAAACGAATGAGGATCCCGGAAATTGAAAACCGCCGTTATTGGATTGATGGCCTAGAGGTAACGCGTCTGCCTAGGAAGCGAAAGAACAGATTTCTCTGTGTGAAATTCGGGCTGCACTCCCCAGGGAGAGTGCGTTGCTACAATACAGCGCCACGAATTAAAAAAAAATTTTTTTTTGGGGGGGGGTATTCTTTCCTGCGTGCAGTTTTATTTGTTTCTCCTAACGAAGTGGATTTTTTCTACAGAATTTTGCCTAGGAACAACCATTTTGTTGCCGTGGGTTCTTTTACGTGCGCTAAGTGCGTACTGCACACGTGACCTCGGTTTATCGTCTCATTCCAATGACTACCGTCCAAACCTCCACCCAAGGTCTAGTGGAGGGGGAGAAAATATCGGCGGTTGAGCCGTGATTCGAACCAGCGCGCTCAGATTCTCTAGCTTCCTAGGCGGACGCGTTACCTCTAGGTCATCACTCCACTACTACTACTACTACTACTACTACTACTACTACTACTACTACTACCACTACCACTACCACTACTACTACTACTACTACTACTACTAGTATCATTATTATCATTATTATCATTATTATCATTGTTGTTGTCGTCGTCATCATCATCATCATCATCATCATCAGTGGTAGTAGTAGTAGTCGTGTCATCATTGTTACCATTGTCGTCGTTGTCGTCGTCATCATCATCATCGCCATCATCCTCATCATCATCTTCTTCTTCTTCTTCATCATCATCATATTTGACGTGGACTCAGATACTACCCTCGGCGTTGTACGCACTAGTCAATCAGTCAAGACGTTTAATAGTCGACGGTCCTTCTTCAGTAGTAGTAGTAGCAGCAGCAGTAGTAGTAGCAGTAGTAGGAGGAGGAGTAGTATGAGTACTTGTAGCAGCAAATGCCAATATCATTATTGACATTACTATCATTGTGTACGGCATCAGTAGATAGTAAGATGTCACCTCAAGTGTGCCTTCTTTTTGCAAATATAAGCAGCAGGACATCGTTATCACCAGCCACCAAGACCGCCCACCCACCCTCGTACTCCAAATCGCCACCACCACCACCACCACACCATCACAAACACCACTATCATCACTCACACACCACCAACCAACCACACACACACACACACACACACACACACACACACACACACCACATCATCATCAACCATGACTAGACCTTGGTCCAAGCACTCCCAATGGCTTTGGAAAGGTCAAGGTCAAGAAGGGTCAAGGGCCGGGAAGGGGAAGAGTGGAAAGAAGGGGGGCGGGGGGAGGGGGGGGGTGTATCCAGTTCACTCCCCAAGGGAGCACTCCAGATCGTCTCTAACCACTGAACCCCAAAAGGGAACCTGTCCACTTAACTGCTGTTAATGATAGTCATTCGGTTTGTGTGTGTTTGTTTGAGCCTCCCTCCTTGCGGGTCTCTCAGCAGAGTGGTTAAAGCGTTGGACTTTCAAATCTGAGGGTCTTCGGGTTTGAATCTCTGGTAACGGCGCCTGGTGGG
The DNA here is from genome assembly GCF_041734735.1 of Babylonia areolata. Taxonomy (NCBI): domain Eukaryota; kingdom Metazoa; phylum Mollusca; class Gastropoda; order Neogastropoda; family Buccinidae; genus Babylonia; species Babylonia areolata. The sequence continues at coordinate 15,541,924 of NC_134907.1, forward strand.
TTAAAGGGTGAAGATTTTTTTTTTTTTTTTATATAGTTATGTGCAGACCTGCTAGTGCCTGAACCCTCCCCTCTTCGTGTGTGTACGTACGCAGAAGATCAAATACGCACGTTAAAGATCCTGTAATCCATGTTAGCGTTCGGTGAATTATGGACACAAGAACATCCATTGCATGGTGTAACCAGGTTCTGATGCAAGGTTAGCATGTTATATTGATATTTCTCTGTGTGTGTGTGTGTGTGTGTGTGTGTGTGTGTGTGTGTGTGTGTGTGTGTGTGTGTGTGTGTGAGTGTGTGTGTGTGTGGGTTGGTGTGGGTGGGTGTGGGTGTGCATGTGTGCACTTTCTCCTTGGTCTTGCTTGGTTTGTCCTGTTTCTCACCTTTCCTATTGTCAGTGTTTGCAATGTATCGTCTGTTGAATATGTTTTTTGTTCTTTATATTATATAATAATCGAGTATAAAAAAAATAATAGTTAAAAAAAAAATACTCAGCATGCACACCCACTAAAACGAAGTATGGTTGCCTACATGGCTGGGTTACTTACATGTCAGTGTGAGTGTGCATGCGTATGTGTGCGTGACTGAAGCCTGATTGAAGTACGCAGGAAACGAATGATGAGCGCCCAATTGCAGCTGTCAGTCGTCGGCTCTACCCGGGTAGTCAGGCAGACTGTTGTGCAAATGACTCCGTGTTTGTAAAGAGCTTGGTCTCTGACCGAGGATAGGGCCTGTGTGTTAAGTATTCATAATAATCATCTCATCATCATCATCATCATCATCATCATCATCATCATCATCACCATCACCAATCATGACCATGATGATGATGATCATCATCATCATCATCTTTGACGTGGACTTAGATGCTTCCAGCGGCGTTGGACGCACTAGTCATTCAGTCAAGGCGTTCCGTAGTCTGCGGTCCTCGAGCAATTTTGCTGGCATATCACTCCAACATCTGTCGACAAGTCTAATGATTCTCTCTCTCTCTCTCTGTCTCTGCACTTCTATCTCTCTGTCTCTGTTTCTGTGTCTCTGTCTCTCTGCGTGTCTCTCCGTCTTTGTCTGTCTGTCTGTCTCTGCCTGTCTCTGTCTCTCTCTCTCTGTCTGTCTTTCTGTTTCTGTCGCTCTACCTGTCTCTCTTTCTGTTTGTCTCTCGCTGTCTGTCTGTCTGTCTGTCTATCTATCTGTCTATCCATCTTGCAGCCAGTGGTGGTGAATTTACACAGTTTTTGTTTGGACATCTCAACCCCACCACTACCACCACCACCATCACCACCACAGCCACCACCATCACCCACCACCATTTCAACCCCACCACTGCCACCACCACCACCACCACCATGACCACCACCACCACCACCACCACCTCTGCCACCGCTGCGACTAAACCCTTGCAGAGACAATTCTCTTCATATCCATTAGCACCCCTCGATCAGCCGCGATACCCAACAGCCCCAGGGGACATTTATGAGAGTGGTGGTAGAAAGACAGAGAGAAAGAGAGACACAGAGAGAGAGAGAGAGAGAGAGAGAGAGAGAGAGAGAGAGAGAGAGAGAGAGAAAGAGAAAGAGAGAGAGAGAGAGCGAGCGACAGAAAGTGAGTGAGTGAGTGAATAAGTGAGTGAGTGGGAGAGGGAGGGTGGTCACACATAGAAAGGTCGTATTGCCCAGATGCCTGCCTGACTCAATGTCTCTCTCTCTCTCTTGCCCTTTCTCTCTCTCTCTCTCTCTCTCCCTCTCTTTCTCTCTCTCCCCTCTCTCTCTCTCTCTCTCCCCCCTCTCTCTCTCTCTCTCACTCTCTCTCTCTCACACATGCACACACAGAGAGACGGGCAGACAGACAGACAGACAGACACGCACACATACACATACATACATACACCCTCTCTCTCTCTCTCTCTCTCTCTCTCTACCCACACGCATTTCTTGACAGCAGAATTCTGTATGCTGGTGGTGGTGGATGGGGAGAGGAGGGGGGGGAAGAGAATGAAAAGAATCCTGTCTCTTGCTAAGGAAAAATAAAGTGTATTTTGTTTGTTAAGAAGCGTTGGTGTCTTCATTCATTTTCTTTTCTTTCGGCATCGATATGACTGGCGCAATAGCCGAGTGGTTAAAGCGTTGGACTGTCAATCTGAAGGTCCCGGGTTCGAATCACGGTGACGGCGCCTGGTGGGTAAAGGGTGGAGATTTTTACCATCTCCCAGGTCAACATAATTTATGTGCAGACCTGCTTAGTGCCTGAACCCCCTTCGTGTGTATATGCAAGCAGAAGATCAAATACGCACGTTAAAGATCCTGTAATCCATGTCAGCGTTCGGTGGGTTATTGGAAACAAGAACATACCCAGCATGCACGTCCCCGAAAACGGAGTATGGCTGCCTGCATGGCGGGGTAAAAACGGTCATACACGTAAAAGCCCACTCGTGTGCATTCGAGTGAGCGCAGAAGAAGAAGAAGGCATCGATTTTTTTGTTTTGTTTTTTTGTCTATATTGTGTGTGTAAAAAAAAAAGATGCTCAAGCTGCCCGTGTTCCAATGTCCCAAGAGGGCACATGAAAAAAAAAAAAAAAATCAAAGAAACGTCTTGCCTTGTCTTGCCTCATCTTCGGCAAAACCCAGCCAGTTGATCTGGCCTTGACAGAGCCTACTGAATTACAAAGAAAACTGAGTACATGTGTGTAATTATAAACAAACAAATAAACAAGCAGATAGACAGATAGATGAATATATATATATATATATACATACATATCTATCTATCTATCTATCTATCTATCTATCTATCTATCTATATATATATATATATGTGTGTGTGTGTGTGTGTGTGTGTGTGTGTGTGTTGAATTGCACTGCATTGCAATGTATTGTTTAGGTTTGTTCGGTTGGTTTTGCGCTTCGTCACAACAAAATTTTCTGTGTAAAATTCGGGCTGCTCTCTCTCTCTCTCTCTCTCTCTCTCTCTCTCTCTCTCTCTCCACACACACATACACACACACACACACACACACACACAGGCACGTGGACACACGCGCGCACGCAGTCACGCAAAGACACCCCCCCCACACACACACACACACACACACACACTGTCTCTGTCTTTCTGTGTGTATGAAAAATATAAGGTCTTTTTGTTGTATCAAAACGCGCCCAATTTTTTTTTTATACTGTTACAAAATGTTACTTCTTAAAGGTATCTAACAGGGAGGTTTTTACTTATTTATTTGT
>NC_134907.1:15550149-15552649 GCF_041734735.1 Babylonia areolata
TCTCTCTCTCTCTCTCTCTCTCTCTCTCTCTCTCTCTCTCTCTCTCTTTCATTCTTTCTTCCTTTTGCTCTCTCTTTCTTTTCTTTTTTTTTTCTTTTCTTTTTTTGCCCTTTGCTCGATCTTTCTTCCGTTCATTACTTCTTGCTGCTTTCTCCTCCTCTTTTTATTTTATTTTATTTTATTTTTTCTTAAGTTCTTCATACATTTCTTCTTTTTTTTTTCCTTTTTTTTCCCTTCTTCTGTTTTGCTGTCGTTCTACTTCTTTCTGTCTTTTTAAAACAGGCACACAGATCGTTGATCACATTGGACGAGAAAAGTAAATCCAAGGACGTATCCTAAGAGCTTTTTGTTATGTCTTGTGTTTATTCTTAAGACGATTGCGTTTCTCTCTCTCTCTCTCTCTCTCTCTCTCTCTCTCTCTCTCTCTCTCTCTCTCTCTCTATCTTATCTATCTATCTATCTATCTGTCTTTGTTCTCTCTCTGTGCCTCCTTCTCTGTCTGTCTGTCTGTGTCTGTCTGTCTCTCTCTCTCTCTCTGTCTGTCTCTGTCTCTCTCTCTGTCTCTGTCTCTCTCTCTCTCTCTCAGTGTTAACATAATTATTATTGTTGTGTCGTTATCGTTAATGCTGTTATTGTTATTGTTGTCACAAGGACAGATTGGAAGACTGGGCGATGCCTAAAATCTTTATCTTTCTCAAGCTTTATTTTAAAATTTTCAAAAAGTCAAAATTATTTTTTTAAATGTTTTTTTTTTTTTTATAATTCTAAAAAAAAAATTTAAAAAAAAAACCACACCAGGAAATCTTCCTGCTTTTGCTTTCTTTTGTTTTGTTTTGGAAGTAGGATTTTTTTTCCTGTCGTGACCCTTCTGAAACTAGGTCACAAATGAAATACCAAACACTAGTTTATTTTTTTCAATTTTCTTATTCTGTGTACTGATTTTCCTTGCAGATCAACTCATTTTTACATGAAGATAAAGTCGGTTTCATGGGAACTATTGTTCTTCATGTTATTACATTTGTGTGTGTGTGCATGTGTGTGTGCGTGTGCGTGCGTGTGCGTGCGCGTGCGTGTGCGTGTGTGTGTTTTCATGTTGGTGTTTACATGAACGTATGCATGCGCGTGTGCGTGGTGTGTGTGTGTGTGTGTGTGTGTGTGTGTGTGTGTGTGTGTGTGTGTGTGTGTGTCCTTGTAAAGTTGGTTTTATTATCGTTCTTTCTGTACTTTTTTTTTCTTTGTTCTCTGTCGGCTATCTTGTTACCTGTTCTGTCAATATATCATTATTTCCTTCAACGACACACATTTCTAAATACTGCAGCAACTGTCTGGTGTGATGTTCAACATATATATGTGTACCTATCAAGCACGTGATTATCTTCTGTAGCAGCGCAGTGTCATGGGCAATTATTGTCGTTCCCTGCAGAGTAGTAACAGTATTATGATGTTATGGACATCTTAACATATTACTTTTTGCCACTGTAAAATACTAAGAACTCTATTATCATTGCGCCTTCTCTCTGTCTCTCTCTTTCTCTCTCTCGGTCTCTCTTTCCCTCCTTCCGTAACCCCCTACCTCTCTCTCCCTCTCTCCCCATATACCTCCGTTCTTTCTTCCCTCCCTCCCAAACACGCCCACCCGCCCCCCACCCCGCACTCCCAATCCCACCCAACTCCACCCCCGCCTACCACATCCGTCCCCTTTCATGCTCCCAAACACCCTCGTTCCAATTCAAGGCACTCATTTCCACAAGTCAAGTAGCTCAGACTCAGTTAGTCAGACCACCCCTGGACATTCTGTGTGTGTGTGTGTGTGTGTGTGTGTGTGTGTGTGTGTGTGTGTGTGTGTGTGTGTGTGTCTGTGTCTGTGTTTCTCTCTCTCTGTCTCTCTGTCACTGTCTGTCTCTGTCTCTGTCTCTCTCTCTGTGTCTGCCTTCCCCTTCATAAGGGTCTTGGCCTTTATTGAATAGACTATCCTTAGCCGTATCTCTGTCTCTCTCTGTCTGTCTTTGTCTCTCTCTGTCTGTCTGTCTGTCTCTCTCTCTCTCTCTCTCTCGCTCTCCCGCCAACCGAGGAACTCAAAGTGAGCAAGAGTGGACACTCCACACAGAGAGAGAGAGAGAGAGAGAATCTGAAATCTATGTCTGTCTCTACCTGTCCCTCTGTCTGTCTCTCCCTTTCTCTCTCTGTCTCTCTCTGTCTCTGTCTCTCTCTCTTGACCACCAACCGAAGAACTGAAAGTGAACAAGGGTGGACACTCCACAGAGAGAGAGAGAGAGAGAGAGATCTGGAATCTCTGTCTGTCTCTACCTGTATCTCTGTCTGTATGTATGTATGTCTCTCTCTCACTCTCTGTCTCTCTCTCTTGACCACCAACCGAGGAACTCAAAATGAGCAAGGGTGGACACTCCACAGAGAGAGAGACAGAGAGAGAGAGAGAGAGAGAGAGAGAGAGAGAATCTGGAATCTATGTCTGTCTCTACCTGTCCCTCTGTCTGTCTCT
>NC_134907.1:15557649-15562649 GCF_041734735.1 Babylonia areolata
AGGAAAGAAAGAAAACAGAAAGAGGGAAGGAAGGAAAGAAAGAAAGAAGGAAGGAAGGAAAGAAAGAAACAGAAAGAGGGAAGGAAAGAAAGAAAGAAAGAAAGAATGAAGGAAAGAAAGAAAACAGAAAGAGGGAAGGAAGGAAAGAAAGAAGGAAAGAAGGAAAGAAACAGAAAGAGGGAAGGAAAGAAAGAAAGGGCTGAAATATTAAAAAAAAAGAAGCGATAATAGAATTATGAAAGAAAGAAAACAGAAAGTAAAAAAAGAAGAAGAAGAAGAAAGGAAGGAAGGAAGAAAGAAAGAATATAAAGAAAGACAGACAGGAAGAAACGAAAACAGAAAAGGAAAAGATAGCAGGAAAGAAAGAAAAAAGAACAGACAGAAGAGTTGATGGGAAAAAAGAAGAAAAAAGAAAAAGAGTAGAAAAAATAGAGAAAAAAAATACATTGTTTAAAAATCTATTTATTGCCATTTCTAATAGCGTCAGACAATGTTCTTGCCCTGAATTAATATTCTCCTTTCCTAATGGTTCAATGGCGTGGTTGAAGTATATCATCTTCCGAGATGCAGAAAAAACACACCCAAACCCCCCCCCCCCCCCCCCCCCAAAAAAAAAAAAAAACAACAACAAAAAAACCCAACAAAACAAAACAAAAAAAACAACCAACATGAATCCATCCAAATGCTGAAAATGTGGAGAGAAAAAACACACAAAAAAACAAAAACAAAAACGAAAAAAAACGGCTACTCAGTAAAATCGACTTCATCTTGACAAAAGAAAAAAAAAAAGAGTGGGAATGGTGATATGATATGAATAATACGTATTCATAAATGTAAATGTGATAAGTATTTTTGTTAGGGGGAAAGAGGGTTGGGGTGTGGGGGGTGAGGCTTTTTGTATACTTGTTCTCTCTCTCTCGCTCTCTCTCTCTCTCTCTCTCTCTCTCTCTCTCTCACACACACACACACACACACACACACACACACACACACACCTACCTCTAGCACTCTACACACACTCACACACACACACACACACACACACACACACACACACCTAACCCTAGCACTCTACACACACACACACACACGACGATTTCGGGAATGGCTATTATTCAAATCGCCGTCAGAGCGATAAAAATGTTATGGCTCTGATGATTGCTCATACATCATGTTTAACGCAGAAAACGCTGGTTTCACACGATGGTTTATCTTGCCCCCCCCCCCCCTTTTTTTTTTTTTTTTTTAACACCGTGAAAGAGATTGTGTAGCAGAGACAGACAAACAGGCATGCAGTCTGTCTCTGGACCTTGCAATTGGAATGAACTTCCTCTTTCACTTCGTCAAGTCTCCACACTCGGCTCTTTCAAGTCTCGCCTTAAAAAACCCACCTCTTCCCAAAATAGCCTCCCTTCCCTGCCTCTTCCTTGTCTTCAGTTTCTCCGGTTTTAGAGATATGCATGCGTGTGAATGACGGGTGTGAAAGCGCTTTGATTTGTCTATGCACAAGATTCAGCGCTATATAAATGCTGTTATTATTATTATTATTATTATTATTATTATTATTATTAGACAGATAAAACACATTGTGAAAGACAGAGATGGAATAGAAGGTGAAGGAAGGAAGGAAGGAAGGAAGAAGAAAGAGGAAAAAGAGAGCATCTGTGCTTTTTGAGTGTTTGTTTGTTCTCTGTCTTTCTGTCTGTCTGTTTGTATCTCTTTCTCTCTCTCTTTCCATCTCCCTATTTCTCTGTCTCTGCGTGTCTGTGTCGGTCTCTCTGTCTCGCTGTCTCTGTGTGTATCTATCTATCTATCTATCTATCTATCAATCTATCTATCTATCTATGCATATATATTTTTTTTCTTTCTGTTTGTCTCTTTCTCTTTCTCTATCACACACACACACACACACACACACACACACACACACACACACACACACACACACACACACACACACACACACACACACACACACACACACACAAACACACACACAGCAAGAGACAGACGCTAAACTAAAAACAAAAAAACAGTGAAACGTTTTCGCGAAAGACTCCAATCATTATCACTGTTTGACCTACAGATAGAAGCCAGTTACAAGTCTTCAAATTATCCGAATTCACTTGAGAATGCAACGAGAACTGGTGAATGAAAGGGGAGAGAGGATACATGAATGAGAGAGAGAGAGAGAGAGAGAGAGAGAGAGAGAGAGAGAGAGATGGAGATGGAGATGGAAAGGAAGGGAGAGAGAGGGAGTGAGAGAGAGAGAGATGGAAAGAAAGGGAGAGAGAGGGAGTGAGAGGGAGAGAGAGAGGGGAGAGAGAGAGAGAGAGATGGAGATGGAAAGGAAGGGAGAGAGAGGGAGTGAGAGAGAGAGAGAGAGATGGAAAGAAAGGGAGAGAGAGGGAGTGAGAGGGAGAGAGAGAGGGGAGAGAGAGAGATGGAGATGGAAAGGAAGGGAGAGAGAGGGAGTGAGAGAGAGAGATATGGAAAGGAAGGGAGAGAGAGGGGAGAGAGAGAGAGAGATGGAAAGGAAGAGAGATAGAGAGAGAAGAGAGAGAGAAGAGAGACGCATACGCGCACGCACGCACGCACACACACACACACACACACACACACACACACACACACACACACACACAGAGCGAGAGACAGAGAGACAGAGAAGAGAAATGGTTACAGAGAAGAAAAGAAACAATATTATACTAATTAAAGAGATAATTACATTTTCATTAAAAAAAACAACAACAACCCCCCCCCCCCCCAAAAAAAAAACAAAAAAAAAAACAAACAAAAAAAACAACAACAACAACTAGATCAACAGATAGACATACCGATAAAACAGATAAAGAATATCGCTTTCAAGAATAAAGACGACAGAATGGATAGAAATGGAGACAGAGACAGATTGAGAGGTAGTGGAGTGATGGCCTAGAGGTAACGCGTCCGCCTAGGAAGCAAGAGAATCTGAGCGCGCTGGTTCGAATCACGGCTCGGCCGACGATATTTTCTCCCCCTCCACTAGACCTTGAGTGGTGGTCTGGACGCTAGTTATTCGGATGAGACGACAAACCGATGTCCCGTGTGCTAGCATGCACTTAGCGCGCGTAAAAGAACCCACGGCAACAAAAGGGTTGTTCCTGGCAAAATTATGTAGAAAAATCCACTTCGATAGGAAAAACAAATCAAACTGCACGCAGGAAAAAAACAACAAAAAGGGTGGCGCTGTAGTGTAGCGACGCGCTCTCCCTGGGGAGAGCAGCCCGAATTTCACACAGAGAAATCTGACGTGATAAAAAGAAATACAAATACAAATAATTTATGTGTTTACCCAACGAGAGTCCATATAATAATAATAATAATAAAAATGAAATGAGAAAGAAGAAGAAGAACAACAACAACAGCAACAACAACAACGACGACGACGACAACAACAATACGACCAAGAAAAAACAACAACAATAAGAAGATAATGAACGGCAACAGGAGAAGATTAAAGAGGACTTTCCAACTTAGCTACCGTCAAAGAACAACAAGAAGAATCACGAGGCCGAATTGAGCGTTATAACAGCGCTGTCTGGACGGTGAAAAGAGACGGGGGGTTAACATATATCTTGTGAAATAAATCGCATTAATCCAGGTTGTCTTAGCGAAATGAGAACACAAAAATAAATCGTTATAAGTCGAAAAAAACAACAACAAAAAAACCCCAAACAAACCCAAAACAACAACAACAAAACCAAACAAACCAAAATTAAAAAAACAAAAAACAAAAAAACCCAAACCCAAAAATAGGATATTGCTAAACATGACACGTCTTTTAAAATTAATACGCAATTCATCATTTCCATTGATGCGAACGGATGGAGACAAAATGATTTTTTGTTCTCTTTTTTTTTTCTTCTTTCTTTCTTTCTTTCTTCCGCCAACGATTGTACACTTTATGACTGGATGTAAAATCTTCGACAAGGGTGAAAAAAAAGGAGAATAAACTATTACAGGGGAAAAAAAGAAGAAAAAGAAACGCAAAGCACCACCACCACCACCAATAATAATAATAATAAATAATAATAATGGTATTTATATAGCTCTGAATCTTGTGCAGAGACAAACCAAAGCGCTTTCGCACCAGTCATTCACACGCATGCATAACTCTAAAACTGTAGAAAATGAAGACAAGGAAAGGCAGGCAAGGGAGGCTATTTTGGTATGAGGTGGGTTTTAAGGCCAGACTTGAAAGAGCTGAGAGTGGAGACTTGACGAAGCGAAAGAGAAAGTTCTTTCCAATCGCAAGGTCCAGAGACAGAGAAAGAACGGCGGCCAACAGTCGAGTGTTTGAATCTGGGTATGCGTAAACAGAGTGGATCCGAAGCCGATCGTAGTGAACGAGATGGAGTGTAGAGGTGACGGCAGCCGCAATAATAACAAACAAAATTAGCAAGCAAACACACAGCTACAAAACAAGAGAGGCAAGGCCTTCAAGACTCACTTGTGATAAATTAAGTCCCATAGCATTAATTACAGAGTAATTTTCCTTTTTTACTATCTGCACCAAAACGTTTGCAAAATAAATAAAAATTCCATGCTTAGCAAAAGAAGTTCCTGTTTGAACAAAAAATGATAATAATGAATCCTCTTGTTGTTGTGTCAGAATAAGAGGTCAAAGTGCCAGGTTTAGAGAATACAAAAAATATAAATATAACAGTAAATGCAGTTTGCATATAATTAGGCTTCTTTTTTTTTTTTGTGTGTGTGCCCATCCCAGTGGTGCAATATTTTTTTTTTAAACAAGATGACTGGAAAGAACTGAATTTTTCCTATTTTTATGCCAAATTTGGTGTCAACTGACAAAGTATTTGCAGAGAAAATGTCAATGTTCAAGTTTACCACGGACACACAGACACACGGACACACACACACACACACACACACACACACACACACACAGACAAACGAACACCGGGTTAAAACATAGACTCACTTTGTTTACACAAGTG
>NC_134907.1:15577649-15580149 GCF_041734735.1 Babylonia areolata
GCATGTGATTGTCAGGTGCGGTGAGAGAGGGGGTTTGGGCTTCTTGCGATTGCTTGCTGTCCTGCTCTTGTTGCTCTTGTTGCTCTTGTTGTTCTTGTTCTTGGTCTTCGTTTCTTGTCCTTCTTGTTCTTCTTGTTCGTTTCTTGTTCTTCTTGTTCTTGTCCTTCTTGTTTTGTTCTTGTTCTTCTTGTTCTTGTTCTTCGTTTCTTGTTCTTGTTCTTCGTTTCTTGTTCTTGTTGTTCTTGTCCTTCGTTTCTTGTTGTTCCTGTTCTTGTTCTTCTTGTTCTTATTCTTGTTGTTCTTGTTCTTGTTGTTCTTGTTCTTGTTGTTCATTTCTTGTTCTTGTTGTTCTTGCTCTTCGTTCCTTGTTCTTGTTGTTCTTGTTCTTGTTGTTCTTGTTCTTGTTGTTCATTTCTTGTTCTTGTTGTTCTTGTTCTTCGTTCCTTGTTCTTGTTGTTCTTGTTCTTGTTCTTCGTTTCTTGTTCTCATTGTTCTTGTTCTCATTGTTCTTGTTCTTGTTGTTCTTGTTCTTGTTGTTCATTTCTTGTTCTTGTTGTTCTTGTTCTTGTTCTTCGTTTCTTATTCTCATTGTTCTTGTTCTTGTTGTTCTTGTTCTTGTTCTTGTTGTTCTTGTTCTTGTTGTTCTTGTTCTTGTTCTTCGTTTCTTGTTCTCATTGTTCTTGTTCTTGTTGTTCTTGTTCTTGTTGTTCATTTCTTGTTCTTGTTGTTCTTGTTCTTGTTCTTCGTTTCTTATTCTCATTGTTCTTGTTCTCATTTTTCTTGTTCTTGTTGTTCTTGTTCTTGTTGTTCATTTCTTGTTCTTGTTGTTCTTGTTCTTGTTCTTCGTTTCTTATCCTCATTGTTCTTGTTCTCATTGTTCTTGTTCTTGTTGTTCTTGTTCTTGTTGTTCATTTCTTGTTCTTGTTGTTCTTGTTCTTGTTCTTCGTTTCTTATCCTCATTGTTCTTGTTCTCATTGTTCTTGTTCTTGTTGTTCTTGTTCTTGTTGTTCATTTCTTGTTCTTGTTCTCATTGTTCTTGCTCTTGTTGTTCGTTTCTCGTTCTTCTTGTTCTCGTTCTTCTTGTTCTCGTTCTTCTTGTTCTTGTTCTTCGTCTCTTGTTGTTCTTGTTCTTGTTGTTCTTGTTCTTCTTATTCTTGTTCTTCTTGTTCTTGTTCTTGTTGTTCGTTTCTTGTTCTTGTTCTTGTTGTTCGTTTCTTGTTTTTCTTGTTCTTGTCCTTGTTTTGTTCTTGTTGTTCTTGTTCTTCTTGTTTTGTTCTTGTTGTTCTTGTTCTTCTTGTTTTGTTCTTGTTGTTCTTGTTCTTCTTGTTTTGTTCTCCTTGTTATCCTTGTTCTTGTTCTCCTTGTCCTGCTGCTGCTGTCCTGTTGTTGTTGTTGTTGTTGTTCTTCTTCTTCTTCTTCTTCTTCTTCTTCTTCACATCCTCCTCCTCCTCCCCCTCCTATATATCCTCCCCCTCCTCTTCTCCTTCTTCTTTCTTCTTCATCGTCTTCATCTTCCTTTTCCACCTCAGCTATCTATTCCACCTGCTCTGCTATATTCTCCTTCTGTTCCCTTTACTTATAACACGTCACAATTGAGGTGAATAAATAAATAACCAATAAGATAATTCATTATCTGATCAATTAACAAATATAGATAGATAGATAGATAGATAGATAGATAGACAGATAGAGATAGACAGACAGACAGACAGACAGACAGACAGATAGAGATACAGACTGAGATATAGATAGATAGATAGATAGATAGATAGATAGATAGATAGATAGATAGATAGATAGATAGATAGATAGATAGAAAAATGAATGAATGAAGGAAGGAAGGAATGGATAAGTCGGTCTATACAATTACACGCATGCATGTGCGCACATATATGTTTTATCAGTCTCTCAGACACGTGCGTGCGTGCGTGCGTAGGTGGGTGTGCAAGTGCGTACCCATGTTAAGTTGCGCGTGCGTCCTTCAACTTCCGACTAGACTGCTCCGCGTGAAAGGGCTTTCTCCCTTTAGTGGTGAGAGTGTGGTGGTGGAGGGTGCAGTGAAGAAAACGTGGTTAACATCATCGGGTACAAACCACCACCATCACCACCCCCACCCCCACCACAGCCACCCCCACATCCCCAAACCCTCAGCCCCCCTCCCCCCCCCCGCCCCCCACCCCCCAGCGAGTGCGTGCGGTGCAGGGGTACTTTTTGCTAAAAGCGTTTATCTTTCAATACTAACTGGCTTTGGATATTTACCAAGTAACCAACTTACTGGCGTGCGATTATCTGCCACATGTGGCAAGGGTGGGTTTTTTTGTTGGGTTTTTTGTTGGGTTTTTTAATTATTTTTTTTTAGGGGTGGATGGGATGGGGAGTGGGGTGGATTGGGGGATGGGGGTGTTGAGGACGTGGGGATGGGGATGGGGGGTGGGGGAAGGGGGATCAGAGGATGCTTCAGTAAAAGTTTCATCAAAACTGAGCAGTGGACAGACTCAGT
>NC_134907.1:15585149-15587649 GCF_041734735.1 Babylonia areolata
GGGGGGGGGGGGGGGGGGGGGGGGGGGGGGGGGGAGGGGAGGGGGGGGGCGGAGGGGGGGGTGTAAATGGCGGGGCGGAGGCGCGTGGTGGTGGTGGTGGTGGTATTATGGGGGAATGGGGGGGGGGTTGTTATTATTGGTGGCGGTGGTAGGTTCTGAAAAGGTTTTCTTGTGTGTGTGTGTGTGTGTGTGTGTGTGTGTGTGTGCATGTGCGTGATGCAGAGAGAGAGAGAGAGAGGGGGGGGGGGGGAGAGAAAAGGAAAGAGAAAGAAAGAGAAATAGAGACAGAGAGAGACAGAGAGAATGAGAGAGAGACAGAGGGAGAACAAGGCAGAGATAGAGACAGAGGGAGAGACAGACAGACAGACAGACAAACAGACAGACAGACGGAGAAAGAGGGAGAGGGGGGTGGGAGAGGGAGACGGAGAGACAGACAGAAAGACAGACAGAGAGAGAGACAGACGGAGAAATAGGGAGAGAGAGGGGAGAGAGAGGGAGACGGAGAGACAGACAGAACCAGAGGGAGTAAGAGAGACAGACACACACACACACACAGAACATATAGACTGCCGAGATTTCTGACACTTAGCAAAATAACCTTTCAACCTTGAAAGTTATCTTGAAACAGAATCACATGTCGAGTTGTCTTCTCCTGATCAGCTTGCTCTCCCCTGTCTGTCAGAGGTCACAGATAATGCCCGTGTCAATTGACGGTCGGGCAACTAACGGGAAGATAGGCAGGCAGGTAGGCAGGTTGGTAGGAAGGTAAGTAGGTAGGGACACGGGTGTGGTGGTGGTGGTGGTGGTGGTGGTGGTGACATGGGGGAAGATGTGTGTGTGAGGGAGGGGGGTTGGGGGGGGAGTGAGAGGTGGTGGGTGGGGGTGGAGAAGTAATTGTAGGTGTGGCAGGTATGGTTTGTGTGTGTTTCTTTGCGTGGGGGCTTGGGGTTGGGGTGGGAGAGTGGGGGGTAGGGTGGGGGGGGCATGTGTGTGTGTGTGTGTGTGTGTGTGTGTGTGTGTGTGTGTGTGTAGGGAGAAGAGTGTGAATGAAGAAGAAGAAGAAGAAGAAGAGAGAGAGAGAGAGAGTATGAGTGTGTGTGTATGTGTGCATATATGTCTGATATCTGCCCGTCTCTGTGTGTGTTTGTTTGTGTGTGTGTGTGTGTGTGTGTGTGTGTGTGTGTGTGTGTGCGTGCGTGTGCGTGTGTGTGTGACAGACAGATAAACAGACAGACAGAGAAAGAGAGACAGAATACTTTGAGTACCGTTGTTTCTGACACTTTTGCAAAATAGCATTGCCTAACTTACAGTCAACTTTAAACAAAATGGCATGTCGGATTGTCTTTCCTGATTAGCTTGCTCTCCCATGTCTGTCAGAGGTCACAGATAATGCCCGTGTCAATTTGACGGTCAGGCAACTGACGGGTAAATAGGCAGGCAGGTAGGCAGGTTGGTAGGTAGGTTGGACCAAGGTGGTGGTAGTGGTGGTGGTGGTCACATTGGGGACGGAGGGGCAGCGTTGGGGGAAGGGAGAGGTGGATGGTGGGGTATGTGGGGACGTTTGCCAGGTGTGGCAGATATGGTTTGTGTGTGTTTCCACACAACACACACACACACACACACACACACACACACACACACACACACCACACACACACACGCACGTACGCTCCATGGCTTAGCCAAGTACATGTTGTTTCATTATCATTATAAAAGCGTGAGTAGGGGGGACGGGGCTAGGCTTGCCTGAGGAGAGTGAAAAGGGAGGGGGGCGAAGTAGGGTTGTAGGGGGCGGGGGGGGGGGGGGGGGGCCATGGGGGGAATGGAAATCAACCGAACGACAAATATGACTAACAAAAACAAAAACAAAAAAAAATCCCTGACCACCCTTCGTAATAAGTGAGACTTCTCCCTCAAAACCCCCCCAAAACCCCCCACCCTCACCCCCACCACCCCCACCAAGTTCCCTCCAACCCTGACACCTCCTCTGTCCCCCCAACACCCCCCCACACCTCCCCTCCTGCAATCCCAACACCCCGCCTCACGTGCGAGAATTCCACAGCTACAAAACAGGCACGCAACGGCAGAAGCGGTAGCTTTAAGAGCTGATCCAAGTGTACAAACATCGCTGTGTGTATTGTTTCCCTGTAAGTGCCATCAACACGTCCTAAAGGACGTTGACTTACTTGGGATATGGTGTGTGTGTGTGTGTGTGTGTGTGTGTGTGTGTGTGTGTGTGTGTGTGTGTGTGTGTGTTTGCGTGTTTGTGTGTGTGTGACAGAGAGAGAGAGAGAGGTGGCTGTGATTGCGTGTGTGTGTGTTTGTAGTGAGAGAGAGAGAGAGAGAGAGAGAGAGAGAGAGAGAGAGAGAGAGAGAGAGTGTGTGTGTGTCTAGTGTTTAGTCTCTGTGTCTGTATGTGTCTGCCTGTGTGTTCGTAGCGTGTGTGTGTGTGTGTGTGTGTGTGTGTGTGTGTGTGTGTATGTGTGTGTGTGTTTCTATC
>NC_134907.1:15590149-15595149 GCF_041734735.1 Babylonia areolata
TTCTCTCTGAGAGCTCAGGGCGCTTTACATAAAAGAAAAAAAAATTGCAAGTTACATACAACATTCGTGACCACTCTTTCTCAAAAACCCCTCCCCCCTGCCCCCCCCCCCCCCCCTCACACACACACACACACTCCCCATCCCAATCTACATACATCCAAAGTGAGCTGACATGGGTGGTGTTGTTGGAGAACAAGGAAACTTATAGAAAGGTTTTTTTAAAAAAAAGATGAGTTTTTTTTTTTAGTGATGAGAGAAAAGCAGACTAGAATCAGATTCAGGGATATGATGGGAAGATAAGATTGTCCCTGATGTGAGGGCAGCAGCCAAATGAAGAAAGAACGTTCACCATACTATACTCTTACTATAATACTACTACTACTAACTACTACTACTACTGTCGGGAAGTAGGGGAGTAGGGGGTGGTCTGAACGGGCAGTTGCCAAGCGGCGCGCCGGCAGTGGTGTATGTGTTGTGTGTGTGTGTGGTGTGTGTGCCGGTGTGTGTGTGTATTGTGGCGTGTGTGTGTGCGGTCGGTTGTGTTGTGTGGTGGGTGTGTGAATGTGTTGTTTGTGTGTGGTGTGTGTGTGTGTGTGTGTGTCTGGGTTGTATGTGTTGACGTGCGTGTGTGTGTGTGGTTGGGTGTGTGTGTGTTGTGTGTGTGGTGTTGTGGTGGTTGTTTGTGTGTTGTCTGTTGTCTGTTGTGTGTGAGTTCTTGTGATGAGAAAAAGCAGAACTTAGAATAAGATGCCGGTATATGATGAGGAAGGTTGTCCCAGATGTGAGGAGCAGGCAAGAAGAAAGAACGTTCACCATACCTATTACTACTTCTTCTTCTTATTCCTCTTGATTCCGTGGGGAACATAGGGCCGCAACAACACTCCTCCCAACGCACCCGGCTCTGGCTGGTCCTCTTCAGTTCGGCCCCACGTCATTCCGGCCGCCCTTGTCTCTGCGCAATGCTTCTCCGCCCAGGTCCGCCTTCGGACGGCCAACTTTTCTTCTTCCCCTGGTGGGGCTATTACTACTACTACCTACTACTACTACTACAAACTACTACTACTACCCACCTACAAATTCAGCTGCTGCTGCTACTAATTACATTACAGCAGCATCACGACTATCGCTCCAACAAATCAGGGACACCATCTCTGCTTCGCCTGACTTCCCCTTAATTTGTTTATGTCAACAGAGAGAAGAAGAAAGAAAGAAAGAAAGAAAAGGAAGAAAAGAACAAAAGAAAGATAAGAGATAAAGGAAGAAGAAAGAGTTAAATAAAGAAGGATAAAGGAAGAGAGTAAGAAGTAAAGTAAAAAAAGAAAGAACGCAAAAAGCAGTAAAGGAAAGAAGAAAAGAAAAGAATAGAAAGAAGTAGGCATGAATGAAAGAAAAGAAGGAAGAAAAAAAAAAGGAAAGTAAAGAACGAAGAGTAGGGAGGGAAACGAAGGAAAAAGTACGAAAGAAGAAATGAGAGAGATGAAGAGAGGAAAAAAGAAAGAAACGGAAAGAAAAAAAGAAAAAGAAAGAATGAACCATAATGAAAGAAAGAAAAGAATTAAAAGAACGAAAGAAAGACTATGAAACAAAAAAAAGTAATAAGAAAAAGAAACGAAATAAAGAAACACAAGAAGAAGGAAAGAAAGATAAAAAAAATGAAGGAAAGAAAGAAAGAAAAAGAAAGAAAAAAAGAACGTAAAAAAAAAAAAAAAAAAGAAAAAAAAAAAAAAACAACAAAAAAAGAAAGAAGAAAGAAGGAGAAGAAGAAGGAAGGAAGATGAAGAAGAAGAAGAAAATGCTTGCAGTTGTGGTCCGGCACCTGCCCTTGGCTTATAACTATGCTTGCCTTTGGGATAAGTCTTACTGCGGGTTGGTTGGTAGGTTGGGGGTTTTTTTCCTCGGAGTGGCTTCCCTTCCCTTGTATTCAATAGGTGGGGGGGGGGGGGGAGTGTGGGAGGGAGAGGTGACGGGTTGGCTATAAATTAATGGTGTCAATTTGGCTTTTTGGCACCTAAGGGATGGATGGGATGGGAATGGCAAACCTTCGTACGGAAAGGTGTGGTGGAGGGTGCTGCTGGTGGTGGTGGTAGTTGGTTGGATCGGATAAAGTGTGTGTTTTGTGGGTTGTTTTGCCGTAATGGTTATGTTGTTGTGTTTTGGGAGGGGGGTGTGGTGGGGAGGGTATGGGTAGGTGTGGAAGGGCGAACGGATGGGAGGAGGCGGAGTTTGTGTGGAGGGTGTGTTTGCTGCGGGGGGGGGGGGGGGGGGGGGTGGGGGGGGGGGGGGGGGGGTCGTGGGGCGGGACGGGTCAGTCTGGTAGATGTTGTGCGTGTGTGCGTGTTTGTGTGAGTGTGTGTGTTGTGTTTGTGTGTGTGTAGTAGTGGACGCATGCGTGCGTGCTTTCTTGGTGCGTGCGTCGTTGCGTGTTGTGTGTGTGGTGGGTGTGTGTGTGTGTAGTGTTTTCTACGTGTGTGCCGTTGTTCGTTCGCTTGTTTGTGTGTGTGGTTTGTGTGTGAGTGTGTGTGTGTTTGTGTAGTGTTGTGGCTGGTGGTGAACCGCCAGCTGTTCGTTTGATTTTTGTAAATTTATTATCACAAGTTTTTATTGTTATGCCTGTTGCTTTTAATCAAACAGACAGATGTGCATGCACTCCACCTTCAAAATACATAATTATAGTCTATCTCCAAGCTTTAAGATTAGCTATTGACTAGTAGACAGACAGACAGATAGTTAGTTCATTATGGTATTTGCCTTACCTCATTACATACATAATCATTCTCTAAGGCTTAAGACCAAGAACAGATAGATAGATGTACTTGTATTCTACCTTCAAACTTACTAGTTATTCTCAAGCTTGAGACTAGATAGATATATGAGAAGTGTCTACTCCTTGCATACATACAGTTACATTCTTCCTAGCTTAAAGTCATAGACAGACAGGTAGACAAATAGTTATGCGTGTGATTACTCCTTACTTCTTATAATCATTCTCGGGGCTTTTTAAAAACCAAGATAGATAGAAGTTAGATAGATCGATAGAATAGGATTGATAGATAATGTACATGTATTTGACCTTCAATATACATACTCACAAGCATTCTCCCAAGCTTAAGATAGATAGGTTAGATAGATATAGATAGATAGATAGAAGATAGATAGATATGCATGTGTATACCTCCTCACATACATTAATTATAGTTATTCTCCAAGCTTAAGACCAAGATAGATAGATTAGATAGATAGGTACAGACAGGATTATCATGTGTAGACTCCCACATACTATATTATTAGTCAATTTCAGTTAAGGACAAAGGTGTGGAGCTAGGGAAAAAAAAAAGGTGGGGAGTCAGGGATGGGGGAGGTGGGGTATATACAGGGGGGGAGGTCAAGGGGGACGGGTGGGGAGGGGGGGGAGGGGACGGGGGCGCGAGGGGGGGGGGAGGGGCATTGGGGGGGGGGGGAGGGGGCATATCGGCATTAAATGGGTGGTGGGGGTATTAGTATGATTGTTGGGGTTGGGGGATTTGGGGGTTGGTTTGAGTTTTATGGCTGGGGGTGTGGGGGGTATTGGGGGTGGGGGTATTGGGGGGGATGGGGGGTTGGATGTTGGTGGGGGGGTGGGGGTCTGGGGGGATGGGGGTGTGGGGGTTGGTTGGGGGGGATTGGCTGGGTTGTGGGGGTTCCTGGGATTTGGGGCGATGATGGGGGAATCATGCGGCGGGAATCATGGGGGGGATGTTCATGGGGGGTCATATGTGGGACGTAACTTCATGGGGATTTCTGGGGGGCTGGTGAGATCATGGGGGAGATATTCCATGGGGGGGTATACATGGGGCGTCGATCTTTTGTAAACACATTGATAATTAAATATATGGTGGGAGGTGCATAGTGGTTTTGGATTTCCTACTTGTTATGGGGGGGATTGGGGGGGAATGGGTGGGGGTGGGAGTTTTTGGACTGGGGGGTTGATGGGGGGGGTGGGGGACTGGGGGGGATTTGGGGGTGTGATGGGGATTGGGGGGATAGGGGGGTATGGAGAAGGAGAAGGCGGGGTGGGGTGGTGGAATTAGGGTTAGAGCCTTACGTCACAAACGGAGAAGTCTTTCAGTGTCTTGTACAGATATCGCACTAGCCTGATTTTTTTGCTTGGAAGGATATATGAGTCTTGATTGAGGCTCTATTGCTGTCAAGGGTATGTCAGGGGGGTGAGGGGGGGGGGGGGGTGGGGGGGGTTGGTCGGGAGGTAGGGGTGCGTGGGTTGCCGCACGTGCCAAGCGGCGCGGCAGTGGTGTATGTGTGTATATATATATGTGTGTGTGTGTGTGTGTGTGTGTGTGTGTGTATGTATGTATGTATGTGTATATGTGTGTGTGTCTGTGTGTGTCTGTGTGTGTGTGTGTGTGTGTGTGTGTGTGTGTTTATCCAGAAAGCAAGGTGCCGTCACTGCCAAACCACATTCTGGATTCCCAAGGTCCCAAAGTCCTGAACAGCTTGACCTCAGAAGGCTTTCTCTCTCTCTCTCTCTCTCTCTCTCTCTCCTCTCTCTCTCTCTCAAAAACATCTGAACTCTGAAGGTCAATCGTATGTTTCACTTGATGAAGAATGGTTCTGTTTACAGTATTCGTAAACTATGCATTGATATATTTAATGCCCTGAAGATAACGACAGGAATTGTGTGACAACAATGATGAAAGTTAGAAATTAATTTATTATGCACGAGAAGCACTTTTGTTCTACAGGTTAAGTTAGTACGTATTTTACATTTTGTTGTGGCTGAGTGATCACCATATGTGTACTTTTGACCTCTTTCTAGGGGCCGGAGGCCTGGAGATTAAAGTTTTGTTCTTGTTCTTGTTCTCTCTCTCTCTCTCTCTCTCTCTCACTCTCTCTCTCTCTCTCTCTCTCTCTCATGTTCTGTTTTTTTTGTTTGCATCACCTTTGGTCATCTTAAGAACAAAATATTTCTCAATGCGTTTAAGGCACTCACAGACATGATGATACAG
>NC_134907.1:15602649-15605149 GCF_041734735.1 Babylonia areolata
ACACTACAACGCACCACACACAAAAAACAAACCACAACAAAATCCAACAGAAGACAACACGACACTACACAACACTACACACAGCAACACACAACACACACACAATAAAAAAAAAAAAAACCAACACAATACAACATAACACTACACAACGCTACACACAGCAACACACAACACATTACAACAGAAGACAACACGACACTACACAACGCTACACACAGCAACACACAACACATTACAACACAACACAACTCAACACACCACAGCATCTCACCACACAACACCACACCACACGTAATACCACACCATACGAAGAAACACAACACCCACACAACTCCACACGAAACAACACAATACCACACACCACACCCACACACCACATCACACCACACCACACCACACGTAGCACCAACACCATAACGAAGAAACACAACACCACACAACTCCACACGAAACAACACAATACCACACAGCACACCACACAACGCAACACAAAATCGAAAAAAAAAAAAAAAAAAAGAATCCCCCCCCCCCCCCAAAAAAAAAAAAAAAAAAAAATCAAAAAAAAAAAAAAAATTGTGTGGAGTGATGGCCAAAAGTTAACGCGTCCGCCTAGGAAGCGAGAGAATCTGAGCGCGCTGGTTCGAATCCCGGCACAGTCGCCAGCATTTTCTCCTCCCCCCCCCCCCCCCTCGTCCCCTCCCCCCTCCACTAGACCTAGAGTGGTGGTCTGGACGCTAGTAATTCGGATGAGACGATAAACCGAGGTCCCGTATGCAGCATGCACTTAGCGCACGTAAAAGAACCCAAAGGGTTGTTCCTGGTAAAATTCTGAAGAAAAGTCCACTTCGATAGGAAAAACAACTAAAACTGCACGCAGGAAAAAAACCCAAAAAACAAGAGAGGCAAGGCCTTCAAGACTCACTTGTGACTGAGAGTAAAACACACAAGCTTTTTTATGTATTGAATATAATTTCAAAATGTAATGTTTAAGATGAGAAAGATCAGTTTAAAGCAAATTAAGTCCCCTAGCATTAATTACAGAGTAATTTCCCTTTTTTTTACTATCTGCACCAAAACGTTTGCAAAATAAATAAAACTTCCATGCTTAGGAAAAGAAGTTCCTGTTTGAACAAAAAATGATAATGACTGCTCTTGTTGTTGGGTCAGAATATCAGATCAAAGGGCCAAATTTAGAGAATACAAAAAATATAAATATAACAGTAAATGCAGTTTGCATATAATTAGGCTTCATTCTTTTTGTGCCCATCCCAGAGGTGCAATATTGTTTTAAACAAGATGACTGGAAAGAACTGAATTTTTCCTGTTTTTATGCCTAATTTAGTGTCAACTGACAAAGTATTTGCAAAGAAAATGTCAATGTTAAAGTTTACCAAGGACACACACACACACACACACACACACACACACACACACACACAACTGAACACCGGGTTAACACAGACTCACTTTGTTTACACAAGTGAGTCAAAAAAAAGGAATTGTGTGGAGTGATGGCCTAGAGGTAACGCGTCTGCCTAGGAAGCGAGAGAATCTGAGCGCGTTGGTTCGAATCCCGGCACGGTCGCCAGCATTTTCTCTTCCCCCCCCCCCCCCCCTCCACTAGACCTAGAGTGGTGGTCTGGACGCTAGTCATTCGGATGAGACGATAAACCGAGGTCCCGTATGCAGCATGCACTTAGCGCACGTAAAAGAACCCACGGCAACAAAAAGGTTGTTCCTGTCAACATTCTGAAGAAAAAATCCACTTCGATAGGAAAAACAAATAAAAGTGCACGCAAGAAAAAAAAAATACAAAAACAAAAAAATTGGATGGCGCTGTAGTATAAAGACGCGCTCTCCTTGGGGAGAGCAGCCCGAATTTCACACAGAGAAATCTGTTGTGATAAAAAAAAAAAAAAAGAAGACGAAATACAAATACAAATACAGGAGTGTTGTCCTCTGGCAAGAGAGTGGGGGGTGTGGGGGGGGCGTGGGGGGGGGGGGGGGGGGGGAGCGCTCACAGTGTAAGGACACGCTCTTCCTGCGGAGAGCAGCCCAAATTTCAAACAGAAATCTGTGGTGAAAAAAAAAAAGAAAAAAAAAAAGAAAATAAAGAGAGAGTAATGCAATACAATAATACAACACAAACAAACAAACAAACAAACCAAAAAAAACAACACACCGTAAAATCCACACATCGACGCCCACTATCCCCCTCACCCACCCCAACCTCCACCCCCACTTCCATCACTACCACCACCAACCCTCTACACACACACACACACACACACACACACACACACACACACACACATCCCCCCCCCCCCCCCCCGCCCCCCCCAGAAAATCAGAAAACCCAATAACACCTTTCATATCGATTTGATCATACTCCATTCAACACAGAAGAAGAAGAAGAAGAAAAAACGAAAAACGAAAAAAAAAAAAACGAAAAAGAAATACCAACCAACCACCTGTGGTTACAAAGAACAAACGGTTCTTT
>NC_134907.1:15617798-15622798 GCF_041734735.1 Babylonia areolata
GAACTTTAGCCAAACTGTAGCAAGACTTATGTCCAACTGCAGTCAGACTGACGTCCTTCTGTTGACGAACTTTAGCCAAACTGTAGCAAGACTGATGTCCAACTGCAGTCAGACTGACGTCCTTCTGTTGACGAACTTTAGCCAACCTGTAGCAAGACTGATGTCCAACTGCAGTCAGACTGATATCCTTCTGTCGACGAACTTTAGCCAACCTGTAGCAAGACTTATGTCCAACTGCAGTCAGACTGACGTCCTTCTGTTGACGAACTTTAGCCAAACTGTAGCAAGACTGATGTCCAACTGCAGTCAGACTGACGTCCTTCTGTCGACGAACTTTAGCCAACCTGTAGCAAGACTTATGTCCAACTGCAGTCAGACTGACGTCCTTCTGTTGACGAACTTTAGCCAAACTGTAGCAAGACTGATGTCCTTCTGCAGTCAGACTGACGTCCTTCTGTTGACGAACTTTAGCCAAACTGTAGCAAGACTGATGTCCAACTGCAGTCAGACTGACGTCCTTCTGTTGACGAACTTTAGCCAAACTGTAGCAAGACTGATGTCCAACTGCAGTCAGACTGACGTCCTTCTGTTGACGAACTTTAGCCAAACTGTAGCAAGACTTATGTCCAACTGCAGTCAGACTGACGTCCTTCTGTTGACGAACTTTAGCCAAACTGTAGCAAGACTGGTGTCCTTCTGCAGTCAGACTGACGTCCTTCTGTTGACGAACTTTAGCCAAACTGTAGCAAGACTGATGTCCAACTGCAGTCAGACTGACGTCCTTCTGTTGACGAACTTTAGCCAAACTGTAGCAAGACTGATGTCCAACTGCAGTCAGACTGACGTCCTTCTGTTGACGAACTTTAGCCAAACTGTAGCAAGACTGATGTCCAACTGCAGTCAGACTGACGTCCTTCTGTTGACGAACTTTAGCCAACCTGTAGCAAGACTGATGTCCAACTGCAGTCAGACTGACGTCCTTCTGTTGACGAACTTTAGCCAAACTGTAGCAAGACTGATGTCCAACTGCAGTCAGACTGACGTCCTTCTGTTGACGAACTTTAGCCAAACTGTAGCAAGACTGATGTCCAACTGCAGTCAGACTGACGTCCTTCTGTTGACGAACTTTAGCCAAACTGTAGCAAGACTGGTGTCCAACTGCAGTCAGACTGACGTCCTTCTGTTGACGAACTTTAGCCAAACTGTAGCAAGACTGGTGTCCAACTGCAGTCAGACTGACGTCCTTCTGTTGACGAACTTTAGCCAACCTGTAGCAAGACTTATGTCCAACTGCAGTCAGACTGACGTCCTTCTGTTGACGAATTTTAGCCAAACTGTAGCAAGACTTATGTCCAACTGCAGTCAGACTGACGTCCTTCTGTTGACGAACTTTAGCCAAACTGTAGCAAGACTGGTGTCCAACTGCAGTCAGACTGACGTCCTTCTGTTGACGAACTTTAGCCAACCTGTAGCAAGACTTATGTCCAACTGCAGTCAAACTGATATCCTTCTGTCGACGAACTTTAGCCAAACTGTAGCAAGACTGATGTCCAACTGCAGTCAGACTGACGTCCTTCTGTTGACGAACTTTAGCTAAACTGTAGCAAGACTTATGTCCAAGTGCAGTCAGACTGATATCCTTCTGTCGACGAACTTTAGCCAACCTGTAGCAAGACTTATGTCCAACTGCAGTCAGACTGATGTCCTTCTGTTGACGAACTTTAGCCAAACTGTAGCAAGACTGGTGTCCAACTGCAGTCAGGCTGATGTCCTTCTGTTGACGAACTTTAGCCAACCTGTAGCAAGACTTATGTCCAACTGCAGTCAGACTGACGTCCTTCTGTTGACGAACTTTAGCCAAACTGTAGCAAGACTGATGTCCAACTGCAGTCAGACTGATGTCCTTCTGTTGACGAACTTTAGCCAAACTGTAGCAAGACTGATGTCCAACTGCAGTCAGACTGACGTCCTTCTGTCGACGAACTTTAGCCAAACTGTAGCAAGACTGGTGTCCAACTGCAGTCAGACTGACGTCCTTCTGTTGACGAACTTTAGCCAACCTGTAGCAAGACTTATGTCCAACTGCAGTCAGACTGATATCCTTCTGTCGACGAACTTTAGCCAACCTGTAGCAAGACTTATGTCCAACTGCAGTCAGACTGATATCCTTCTGTCGACGAACTTTAGCCAACCTGTAGCAAGACTTATGTCCAACTGCAGTCAGACTGATATCCTTCTGTCGACGAACTTTAGCCAACCTGTAGCAAGACTTATGTCCAACTGCAGTCAGACTGACGTCCTTCTGTTGACGAACTTTAGCCAAACTGTAGCAAGACTGATGTCCAACTGCAGTCAGACTGACGTCCTTCTGTTGACGAACTTTAGCCAAACTGTAGCAAGACTGATGTCCAACTGCAGTCAGACTGACGTCCTTCTGTTGACGAACTTTAGCCAAACTGTAGCAAGACTTATGTCCAACTGCAGTCAGACTGATGTCCTTCTGTTGACGAACTTTAGCTGAACTGTAGCAAGACTTATGTCCAACTGCAGTCAGACTGATATCCTTCTGTTGACGAACTTTAGCCAACCTGTAGCAAGACTTATGTCCAACTGCAGTCAGACTGACGTCCTTCTGTTGACGAACTTTAGCCAACCTGTAGCAAGACTTATGTCCAACTGCAGTCAGACTGACGTCCTTCTGTTGACGAACTTTAGCTGAACTGTAGCAAGACTTATGTCCAACTGCAGTCAGACTGATGTCCTTCTGTTGACGAACTTTAGCTGAACTGTAGCAAGACTTATGTCCAACTGCAGTCAGACTGATGTCCTTCTGTTGACGAACTTTAGCCAAACTGTAGCAAGACTGATGTCCAACTGCAGTCAGACTGACGTCCTTCTGTTGACGAACTTTAGCCAAACTGTAGCAAGACTGATGTCCAACTGCAGTCAGACTGATGTCCTTCTGTTGACGAACTTTAGCCAACCTGTAGCAAGACTTATGTCCAACTGCAGTCAGACTGACGTCCTTCTGTTGACGAACTTTAGCCAAACTGTAGCAAGACTGATGTCCAACTGCAGTCAGACTGACGTCCTTCTGTTGACGAACTTTAGCCAAACTGTAGCAAGACTGATGTCCTTCAGTAGCCAAACTGTAGTCAGACACACGCCCCAGTGTAGCCAAGCTGTAGTCAGACTGCTGTCCTAATGTAGCAAGAGTGATGTCCTACTGTAGCCAAACTGTAGCCAGACATAATTACGTCCTACTGTGCCCAAACTATACTCACACTGATGTCCGGTGTAGCCAAACTGTAGTCAGATTGATGTCTCACTGTAGACCAGTTGATGTCACACTGATGTCCTAACGCAGCTAAATTGTCGTCAGACTGATGTTCCAGTATAGCTAAACTGTAGCCAAGACTGATGTCCTAGTGTCGCGAATCTGTATCCAGACTTATGTCCCAGTGTAGCCAAACTGTATCCTGACTTATGTCCCAGTATAGCCAAACTGTATCCAGATTGATGTCCTTTTGTAGCCAGACTAATGTCCCACTGTAGCTAAAACTGTAGACAAACTGCTAAACTGCAGTCCGACTAATCTCCACACTGTTGTCAGACTGGTCTGAAGTAATTCTGACGTCTCTCAGCCCGGGTTGTGAGCTAAAGCGGAGCCAGGCAGTCAGTCTAACGAGACTGTGGTCCTATTGTTGTTCGAAACGGAAATCGCTTAACTCTCTCCATACGAACGGCGAAAGAGACGACGTTAACAGCGTTTCACCCCAATTACCATCATCAAAATATTGCAAGCGGAAGGCTCTTATACTGAAGAGGTGACTGTTAACAAAGAATACCACAATTCTGACGACGGAAGCTAAAGGTTGGGTCATTCAGACACCCACTGGACATCCGAGGGGTCTGTGTAGAGGAGAAGAGAGGACTGGTCGTACTGAGTGAGTTAAACAATCGCTTCATCACAAGCGACATACAAACACAATGCGTAAGAATAAAAAGTCACTCACACATTCTGCTGTAATCCCAACGCAAGCGCCGACACTGAAAGGTCACTGGGCACCGACAGCATGCATTGACCCGGAAGCGGAAACAGAAACACGAACGATAACACACTTCCTGTGTGTTGGTTTCAGCTATACGACTATAATAAACGCTCAACACGGAAATAAGTCCTTCCGCCCTGCGAACTGAATCGGTCCTGGGTAAAAACAAAAAACAAAACAAAACAAACAAAAAAAACAAAAAAACAAAAACCCACACACACACACTCAACTGACGAAATACAAGGACGCTGCTTTGCACTTCCTTGAACTGCGATATCCGTTTCAGTTTTGTTCCGTTTTTAGGAGTGCCATGTCGGCGCCTTGTCTATACCGCCGTCTACAGACTGGTAAAAAAAAAATTAATAAAAAAAACAAATAAATAAATAAATAAATAAATAAATAAATAAAATAACAGGATTAAAAAAAAAAAACGAGCCAAAGCAACTCATTTCTCTGCTCACATAAGTTGTCGTTGTTGTTGGTTGTGGTGGTGGTTTGTTGTGTTTTTTGTTGTTGTTGGGTTTTTTTTTCAGTAAAAATATACAAATTCTCAAGATTAGACACCACCATACACACGATGAAAGAAAAAAAAAGTACCCACACTCCCCCCCGCCCCCCCCCCCCCCCACACACACACACCTTCCTCTCCCCCCTACCGCCCCCCACCCCCCACATTCCCGTCCAGCTCTCTTAACGAGTAGATCAACTGTACATATCCAGTGTGCTCTTATCGTGGAAAAGGACTGAGATCTTTTTTGTATACACGAGCTTCAGTCGAGTCGTGCCTACCCGCACTGCGCTACAGGGTCGTACTACACTAAAAACTTTACATATGGGCCAACAGCAAAGTGAGAGCTGTATTATCAATGGTGTCTCCAGTCAATGGGAAACCATTTACAGCTTAAGTCTTTTGTGAAGGACTATGACTCTCAAACCAGGAGGCAAAAT
>NC_134907.1:15625298-15630298 GCF_041734735.1 Babylonia areolata
TTGCACTGTACTGTATTGCACTGTACTGTACTGTATTGCACTGTATTGTATTGTACTGTATTGCATTGTACTGTACTCTATTGCACTGTATTGTATTGCACTGCACTGTACTGTATTGCACTGCACTGTATTGCACTGCACTGTATTGCACTGTATTGTATTGCACTGTATTGTATTGCACTGTATTGTATTGCACTGCACTGTATTGTATTGCACTGTACTGTATTGCACTGTACTGTATTGCACTGTATTGTATTGCACTGTATTGTATTGCACTGCACTGTATTGTATTGCACTGCACTGTATTGCACTGCACTGTATTGTATTGCACTGCACTGTATTGCACTGCACTGTATTGTATTGCACTGTACTGTATTGCACTGTATTGTATTGCACTGTACTGTATTGCACTGCACTGTATTGTATTGTACTGTACTGTATTGCACTGTATTGTATTGCACTGCACTGTATTGCACTGCACTGTATTGCACTGTACTGTATTGCACTGTACTGTATTGCACTGTACTGTACTGTATTTCACTGTACTGTATTGCACTGTACTGTACTGTATTTCACTGTACTGTATTGCACTGTACTGTACTGTATTTCACTGTACTGTATTGCACTGTACTGTACTGTATTTCACTGTACTGTATTGCACTGTACTGTACTGTATTGCACTGTACTGTATTTCACTGTACTGTATTGCACTGTACTGTACTGTATTTCACTGTACTGTATTGCACTGTACTGTATTGCACTGTACTGTACTGTATTGCACTGTATTGTATTGCACTGCACTGTACTGTATTGCACTGTACTGTATTGCACTGTACTGTATTGCACTGCACTGTACTGTATTGCACTGTACTGTATTGCACTGTACTGTATTGCACTGCACTGTACTGTATTGCACTGTACTGTATTGCACTGTACTGTATTGCACTGTACTGTATTGCACTGTATTGTATTGCACTGCACTGTACTGTATTGCACTGTATTGTATTGCACTGCACTGTATTGTATTGCACTGTACTGTATTGCACTGCACTGTACTGCACTGTACTGTATTGCACTGTATTGTATTGCACTGCACTGTACTGCACTGTACTGTATTGCACTGTATTGTATTGCACTGCACTGTACTGCACTGTACTGTATTGCACTGTATTGTATTGCACTGTACTGTACTGCACTGTACTGTACTGCACTGTATTGTATTGCACTGTACTGTATTGCACTGTATTGTATTGTATTGTATTGTATTGCACTGTATTGTATTGCACTGTACTGTATTGCACTGTACTGTATTGTATTGTACTGTATTGTATTGCACTGTACTGTATTGCACTGTACTGTACTGTATTGCACTGTACTGTATTGCACTGTACTGTATTGCACTGTACTGTATTGTATTGTACTGTATTGTATTGCACTGTACTGTATTGCACTGTACTGTATTGTATTGTACTGTACTGTATTGCACTGTACTGTATTGCACTGTACTGTATTGCACTGTACTGTATTGCACTGTACTGTATTGCACTGTACTGTACTGTATTGCACTGTACTGTATTGCACTGTACTGTATTGCACTGTACTGTATTGCACTGTACTGTACTGTATTGCACTGTATTGTATTGCACTGTACTGTATTGCACTGTACTGTATTGCACTGTATTGTATTGCACTGTACTGTATTGCACTGTACTGTACTGTATTGCACTGTATTGTATTGCACTGTACTGTATTGCACTGTACTGTATTGCACTGTATTGTATTGCACTGTATTGTATTGCACTGCACTGTATTGCACTGTACTGTATTGTATTGTATTGTATTGTATTGCACTGTATTGCACTGTATTGTATTGCACTGTACTGTATTGCACTGTACTGTATTGTATTATACTGCACTGTATTTCATTGCATTGTATTGTACTGCACTGTATTTTATTGCATTGTATTGTACTGCACTGTATTGTATTGCACTGTACTGTATTGCACTGTATTGTACTGCACTGTATTGTATTGCACTGTACTGCACTGTACTGTATTGCACTGTATTGTATTGCACTGTATTGTATTGCACTGTATTGTACTGCACTGTATTGTATTGCACTGTACTGCACTGTATTGCACTGCACTGTATTGTATTGCACTGTATTGTATTGCACTGTACTGTACTGCACTGTATTGTATTGCACTGTATTGTATTGCACTGTACTGTACTGCACTGTACTGTACTGCACTGTACTGTATTACACTGTATTGTATTGTATTGCACTGTATTGTATTGCACTGTACTGTATTGCACTGTACTGTATTGCACTGTATTGTATTGCACTGTACTGTACTGCACTGTATTGTATTGCACTGTACTGTACTGCACTGTATTGTATTGCACTGTACTGTACTGTATTGTATTGCACTGTATTGTATTGTACTGTATTGTATTGTACTGTACTGTTCTGTATTGTACTGCACTGTATTGTACTGCACTGTACTGTATTGCACTGTATTGTATTGCACTGTATTGTATTGCACTGTACTGCACTGTATTGTACTGCACTGTATTGTACTGCACTGTATTGTACTGCACTGTATTGTATTGCACTGTATTGTATTGCACTGTACTGCACTGTATTGTATTGCACTGTACTGCACTGTATTGTATTGTACTGCACTGTATTGTATTGTACTGCACTGTATTGTATTGCACTGTATTGTATTGCACTGTATTGTATTGCACTGTATTGTATTGTACTGTATTGTATTGCACTGTACTGTATTGCACTGCACTGTATTGTATTGCACTGTACTGCACTGTATTGTATTGTACTGCACTGTATTGTATTGTACTGTATTGTATTGCACTGTATTGTATTGCACTGTACTGTATTGCACTGTATTGTATTGCACTGTACTGCACTGTATTGTATTGTACTGTATTGTATTGTATTGCACTGTATTGTATTGCACTGTATTGTATTGTACTGTACTGTACTGTATTGTATTGCACTGTACTGCACTGTATTGTATTGTATTGTATTGTATTGTATTGCACTGTATTGTATTGCACTGTATTGTATTGTACTGTACTGTACTGTATTGTATTGCACTGTACTGCACTGTATTGTATTGTATTGTATTGCACTGAACTGTACTGCACTGTACAGGGGGGTGGGGGAGGATTGGGGGGGGAGACGGAGGGGGGGGGGGAGAAATGCCATTGGACGGGGCAGCAAAAAGAAAAAAAAAGAATAAAGAAAGAAAGACAAAAAGAAGTAGAATAAATAAAAAAATAAATAGGGAAAATAAAATAAGGAATGATATAAATTGTTAAATAAATAAACAAATAAATAATATAAATAAATAAATAAATAAATAAATAAATAAATAAATGAAAATAAAATCTAATCACCGGCACTTTTTCTTTCTTTTTTTAATTTTATTTTTTATTATTATTTTCTTTTAATCGTGTGTCTCTCACTGGAGCAGACCGGAAGAGAGAGGGAGAGAACCCACTCAAGAGTACAAGATTATTCACCCTCATCACTCATCTCTCAGAGAGATAATTATCTATCTACTTACTACTACTACTACATCTGACAGACAGCATCACTGAGGTGTACTGATAACAGAAGGTCAGGTTCGTGTTTGATCCCTAACCCCTCCCCCCCCCCCCTCAACCCCCCCTTCCCCCCTTAACACCCACCCCACCCCCCCTCCTCCCTCCCAAACCTCCCTGTAAAAGCTATCGTATCAGACATATCAGCTGATAACCACTGCCGGTGGCCCAGTCTCCTCAAACTGAAAGTTTCTTCCGTTCCGGCTGCTGCAAAACCCCGCGGCGAGTTCTGGTCCTGACCTTTTGGATTTTTTTTTTTTTTTTTTTTTTTTTAAATAATTCGACTGGCCTACTTATCTGAGCTGGTGGTGTGTCTTTGCGGCGCACGTGCGTGTGCGTTCCGGTGCACTTTGTTTGTTTGTTTTTGTTTGTTTTTTCTTGTTTCACAGGTGTCATAGGAGAAAAGTAACCCCCCTCCCCCCCACCACCACCACCACATCCCCACAAACCTTCCACCCCTTCGTTCCTTCCTTCCTGCCTGCCTTCCTGTCTTCCTTCCTTCCTTCCTTCCTTCCTTGCTTCCTTCCTTCCCTCCCTCCTTCCCTCCCTCCTTCCTTCCTTGCTTCCTTCCTTCCCTCCTTCCTGCCTTCCTTCCTTCCTTGCTTCCTTCCTTCCTTGCTTCCTTGCTTCCCTCCCTCCTTCCCTCCCTCCTTCCTTCCTTCCTTGCTTCCTTCCTTTCTTCCTTCCTTCCTTCCTTCCTTGCTTCCTCCCTCCCTTCCTTCCTTCCTTCCTCATCCCACATTTCTCCAATCTTCCTTCCTTCCTTCCTTCTCTAGCTCCTTCCTTCTTTCATCATCCCACCTTTCTCCCATCTCCCATCTTCCTTCCTTCCTTCCTTCTTTCATCATCCCACCTTTCTCCCATCTCCCATCTTCCTTCCCTCCTTCCTTCTTTCATCATCCCACCTTTCTCCCATCTTCCTTCTTCCTTCCCTCCTTCCTTCCTTCCTTCCTTCCTTCATCATCCCACCTTTCTCCCATCTTCCTTCCTTCCTTCCTTCCTTCCTTCATCATCTCACCTTTCTCCCATCTCCCATCTTCCATCTTCCTTCCCTCCTTACTTCTTTCATCATCCCACCTTTCTCCCA
The DNA here is from genome assembly GCF_041734735.1 of Babylonia areolata. Lineage (NCBI taxonomy): Eukaryota > Metazoa > Mollusca > Gastropoda > Neogastropoda > Buccinidae > Babylonia > Babylonia areolata. Next base: position 15,630,016 of record NC_134907.1, read on the forward strand.
TCTTCCTTCTTCCTTCCCTCCTTCCTTCCTTCCTTCCTTCATCATCCCACCTTTCTCCCATCTTCCTTCTTCCTTCCCTCCTTCCTTCCTTCCTTCCTTCCTTCATCATCCCACCTTTCTCCCATCTCCCATCTTCCTTCTTCCTTCCCTCCTTCCTTCCTTCATCATCCCACCTTTCTCCCATCTCCCATCTTCCATCTTCCTTCCTTCCTTCCTTCCTTCATCATCCCACCTTTCTCCCATCTTCGTTCTTCCTTCCCTCCTTCCTTCCTCATGCCACCTT
>NC_134907.1:15645993-15653493 GCF_041734735.1 Babylonia areolata
TGTTCTGGTTCCTCGTTTCTTGTCCTTCTTGTTCTTGTTGTTCCTGTTGTTCTTGTTCTTCGTTTCTTGTTCTTGTTCTTCGTTTCTTGTTCTGGTTCCTCGTTTCTTGTTCTTCTTGTTCTTGTTCTTCTTGTTCTTGTCCTTCGTTTCTTGTTCTCATTGTTCTTGTTCTTGTTGTTCGTTTCTCGTTCTTCTTGTTCTTGTTCTTCATCTCTTGTTGTTCTTGTTCTTCTGTTCTTCTCCTTGTCTTCGGTGGTGGTGGTGGTGGTGGTGGTGGTGGTGGTGCTGCTGCTCTTCTTCTTCTTCTTCACATCCTCCTCCTCCTCCTCCTCTATATCCTCCCCCTCCTCTTCTCCTTCTTCTTTCTTCTTCATCGTCTTCATCTTCCTTTTCCACCTCAGCTATCTATTCCACCTGCTCTGCTATATTCTCCTTCTGTTCCCTTTACTTATAACACGTCACAATTGAGGTGAATAAATAAATAACCAATAAGATAATTCATTATCTGATCAATTAACAAATATAGATAGATAGATAGAGATAGAGAGACAGACAGACAGATAGATAGAGATACAGACTGAGATATAAATAGATAAATAGATAGATAGATAGATAGATAGATAGATAGATAGATAGATAGATAGATAGATAGAAAAATGAATGAATGAATGAATGAATAAGTCGGTGTATACAATTACACGCATGCATGTGCGCACATATATGTTTTATCAGTCTCTCAGACACGTGCGTGCGTGCGTAGGTGCGTGCGCGAGTGCGTACCCACGTAAGATGCGCGTGCGTCCTTCAACTTCCGACTAGACTGCTCCGCGTGAAATGGCTTTCTCCCTTTAGTGGTGAGAGTGTGGTGGTGGTGGGTGCAGTGAAGAAAAAGTGGTTAACATCATCGGGTACAAACCACCACCATCACCACCCCCACCCCCACCACAGCCACACACCCCGCCCCCCACCTCCACACCCCCGCGAGTGCGTGCGGTGCGGGGTACTTTTTGCTAAAAGCGTTTATCTTTCAATACAAACTGGCTTTGGATATTTACCAAGTAACCAACTTACTGGCGTGCGATTATCTGCCACATGTGGCAAGGTTGTTTTTTTTTTCTTTTTTTTTTTTTTTTGGAGGGGTGGATGGGATGGGGAGTGGGGGGGATTGGGGGATGGGGGGGGGGTTGGGGACGTGGGGGTGGGGGGGGGGGGTAATCAGAGGATGCTTCAGTAAACGTTCTGCAAAACTGGGCAGTGGACAGACTCAGTATCAGCATCTCTGGAAGAGGACTACGGAGAATAGAATATAGAATAGAATAGAATAGATTTTATTGTCATGAAACCGTAAGGTTTATAAGACACAAGTGCAATGGTAAATGAATGAACGAATGAAAAAAAAACCCACACAATTAATCAATCAGTTAATGCAGTAAATTGGAGCAGCATTCATAAACAAATTTTCCCAATCTTGTTTGTATATATTCATCACCTGACTGGGAATATGTCCTGTGTTATTCGAATTTTGAATATCCTTTAAAAAAAAATGTTGCCTTAAGGTTTTATATTTAATACAATGATCAAGAAGATGAATTTCGTCTTCCAGGATGTTACACTTGTTACTGTAAGTAAGTGAGTAAGAAAGTAAGGAATGAATGAAAAATATAAAGAAGAAAAAAGAGAGGGGAGGGGGGCAGGGGGGGTCTTAGGTTCTTGTATCTTCTTCTGCTGCTTCATCCGTTGTGTCTGGCTTTTTTTCGTTTTCTTTTTTTTTTCTCTCTCTCTCTTAATGCTTTTATTTTCGTCAGTCTCTTCCTAGCTCTTCTTTCTTCTTTTTTTTTTATTTCTTCTTTTCTTACTTTCGATTACAACATGTGTGTGTGTTGTGTGTGTGTGTGTGTGTGTGTGTGTGTGTGTGTGTGTGTGTGGTGTTCTTTTCTTTTTTTTAAAATTTCCTCTCTATATTTCTTTTTGCTTTCTTTTTTTTTTTTTTTTTTACTTCTTTATATTTTTCATTCATTCCTTACTTAATTACTTACTTACAGTAAACCGGATGTTGGTTTTCTTCTAGTGATGTTTTTAATGTGTTTTTTTTTCTTCTTTTTTCTTTCCTTCTCTCTTCTTACTTTGATTTCTTTCTCCTTTCTTTCTATCTTTCGTTCCTTCCTTCCTTCCTTCCTTCCTTCAGTTATTCCTCCCTTATCATTTTGTTTCCTCCTCCTCCTCCTCCTCCTCCATCTTCTTCTTCTCCTCCTCCTCCTCCTTCTTGCCCCTCTCCTCTGCTACATTTTTTTCCCTTTCACCATAAAGAAAAAGGGAAAAGAATCAAGAAATGAAAGAAAACACAAAAGAAAAACAAAACAAAACAAAACAAACAAAACAACAACAACAAAAAACACCAAAAATCGCAGAACCCAACCTACCCATTCTATTTTGCCCCCCCCCCCCCCGTCCTCCCCAACCCCCACACACCCCTCTCTGCCTCCCCCCACGCCCCCTCCCCCTCCTCCCACCTACACCCACACCCACCCCCCCTTTTTACTATTCTCACTGCGTAAAATCTCTTGTCTTGGAGATTTTCCACCATCCGTCCTAGGGTCCTTCAGGTAGCAATTACCCGGGATGGGGTGTGAAACGGTTTGCAGGTACACCACCTGCCGTTCACCAGAGCAAGAAAAAAAAGGAAACAGGAATGGGGAGATTTCCATTCTTCTTAACGGACTGTGGAAGTGAGGAATGGGAGAGGGGAGGGGAGGGGATGGAGAGAGAGGGGGGGGGGGGGTTAGGGTGAAATGAAGGAGAAGAGCATGAATGAAATGGCGAAGAAGAAGGCGGAGAAGAAGAAGAAGAAGAAGAAGAAGAAGAAGAAGAAGAAGAAGAAGAAGAAGAAAACACGGATGAAAATGGCGAAGGCTGGATAATGGGAGAGGGAAGGAAGGGAGATGAAGAAGAGGAAGGAGAAGAGGAGGAGGTGGAGGAGGAGGAGGAGGAAGGTAGGGAAGAAGAAGAAGAAGAAGATGATGATGATGATGATTAGGAAGAGAGGAGGAGGAGGAAGGTAGGGAAGAAGAAGAAGAAGAAGAAGAAGAGAGAAGGTGGAGGAGGAGAAAAAGAAGAAGAAGAGATGAAGAGGAGGAAGGTAGAGAAGGAGAAGAACAAGAACAACAACAACGACGACGACGAGGACGATGATGATGCTGATGATGATATACTACTACTACTACTACTACTACTACTACTAATAATAATAATAATAATACTGATAATAATAACAGCAACAACACTAACAACAACGAAAAAGAAAGACGAAACCAACAACAAAAATAACAACAAGCGTGGTTTTTTTTTTTCTACATACGATCACACGGTATTTCTTTCCCTTAGTGTGTTTTTACCACACAGTAACAAGGGCAGCATATATCACAGATCGACCATAACTTTACAGTGGGCCAACAGCAAAGTGAGAGCTGTATTATCAAATGGTTTCTCCATTGCAACGGGAAACCATTTACAGCTTAGTCTTTTGTGAAGGACTATGACTCTCAAACTAGGAGGCAAGACTGCACTGGCTCTTACTGCTGCAGCCTTGGGGGGTCTAGCTAGTTGGCCTTTGGGAACCACCATCCCAACACCGACTGTCCTAAAAACCCTCTTGGCCGAGAGAGTGGGGGATGTAACTTGGGGCAAGACACTCTCCACTATAATCAAACTCTAGCCGAGATAGTCGGGACAGCAGTTGCCTCCTCTGATGATCATAATCGGATACGACCTTCTTCTTTTTCTTCTTCTTCTTCGTTCGTGGGCCGCAACTCCCACGTTCTCTCATATGTTCACAAGTGGGCTTTTACGTGTATGACCGTTTTCACCCCGCCATGTAGGCAGCCATACTCCGTTTTTCGGGGGGTGAGGGGCGGGGGGGTACATGTTGGGTATGTTCTTGTTTTCATAACCCACCGAACGCTGACATGGATTACAGGATCTTTTAACGTGCGTATTTGATCTTCTGCTTGCGTAGTATACACACGAAGGTGGTTCAGGCACTGGCAGGTCTGCACATATGTTGACCTGGGAGATTGGAACAAAATATATCCATCCTTTACCCACCAGGTGCTGCCACAGAGATTCGAACCCGGGACCCTCAGATTGAAAATCCAACGCTTTAACCACTCGGCTACTGCACCCGTAGTCGGATACGACCGACTGTCATATATAAAAAAAAAAACATGGGAGTGAATGGCATAGGTATAGCGGTGTTACTATATGTCTGCGAAAACGATTTCCTTCCTCTCTGCGGCTGTCGTTGAAAACTGATGGAAAACCCATGTAGTTGAGCGACGTAGTTTGCTGGTAGAGTTCTTCATGGTACTGGGTGATCCTTAGAGAAAGGTTGAAAAAAGACGCAGAAATGATTGACACAGATCAGTCTCCGTTTCAGTTTCTGTTTCAGTTTCAGATTTAATGTGTCATTTGCATGCAGACTGGCCCACAATACGCTACACCACGTGCGTGTGTTTATGTCTGCCTGTCAGTGTGTGTGTGTGTGTGTGTGTGTGTGTGTGTGTGTCTGTGTATATGTGTGTGTGTGAGTGTGTGTGAGAGAGAGTGTGCGTGAGAGAGAGAGAGAGAGAGAGAGAGAGTGTGTGTGTGTGTGTGTGTGCGAGAGAGAGAGTGTGCGTGTGAGAGAGAGAGAGAGAGAGAGAGAGTGTGTGTGTGTGTGTGTGTGTGTGTGTGTGTGTGTGTGTGTGTGTGTGTGTGTGTGTGTGTGTGATACATAGAAAGAGAAAGGGAGAGAAAATGACAAACAGAAGAAGAAGAAGAAGAAGAAGAACAACAACAACAACAACAATAATAATAATGATAACAACAACAACAACATTAATAGTAACAATAATAATAATAATAATAATAATAATAATAATAGTGATGATGATGACGACGACGACGACGACGATGACGATGACGATGATGATGATGATAATAATAATAATAATAATGATGATGATGATGATGACGATGACGATGACGACGACAACAGCAACACCAGAAACAAACAAGAAAGAAAAAGAAAGACGAACAAAACAGAACAACAACAGTTTCAGATTCAGTTTCAGTAGCTCAAGGAGGCGTCACTGCGTTCGGACAAATCCATATACGCTACACCACATCTGCCAAGCAGATGCCTGACCTAGCAGCGTAACCCAACGCGCTTAGTCAGGCCTTGAGAAAAAAAAGGGGGTCAATAAATAATAGATAAATACATTAAAAACAAAAAAACCAAAAAAAAACTACTACCACCAACAGTTTTTTTCTACATCAGATAAAATAGAATATGTCTTTATTACCAAGTGTACCGGGGTCACAAGGAATATTGGGAGGTTGGGGGTGGGGGGGTAGGGGGGATAGTACATAACAAGACACGAACATAAATCGAAAATCATACACAAACACAGATACAGTAGAAATTATGATACATACAAGTGCATATCAATAAAAAAAAACCAAAAAAACTTGTGCTTAATCACACACACACACACACACACACACACACACACACACACACACACACACACACACACACACACACACACACACACACACACACAACACACGTTTGAACAAAAGCTGCATAATTATTACATGTGGATGACATGGCATCTCTTTCCATCTGCATGTTTCTTTAAACCACCACTCAACTGAGGGAATCACACAGGTATGGTGGAGATACTATCTGTCTGCAAAAGCAATTTGTTTCCTTTCTGGAGCTGTCAGTGGGGAAAAAAAATAAAATAAACTGATGGAAAACCCATGCAACTGGAAGACTGCTTGCTGGTAGAGTCTTCATGACACTAGGGTGATTCTTGGAGAGAGGGAGAGAGACGCAGAAATGATTGATACAGATTGAAGGCGTCAAAGCGTTTCGACTGGTACAATATTTATACGCTGCACCGCATCTGTTGTAACAGATGTAGTGTAACGTATAAAAATAGAAGAAGAAGAAGAAGGAAGCAGAAGAAGAAGAAGAAGAAGAAGGAGGAGGGGGAGGAGAAGGAGGGTGAGGAGAAGGAGGAGGAGGGGGAAGAGGAGGAGGGGGGAGGAGGAGGAGAAGGAGAAGAAGATGATGATGGTGATGATGATGATGGCTTGATAAAGAAAGAAAAAAAAAAAAAGAAGAAGAAGAAGAAAAAGAAAAGCAATTGTTGCTTACTTAATTTATCGTTATGAAATAAAATACATACATACGCGTGAAATGAAACACACACACACACACACACACACACACACACACACACACACACACACACACACACACACACACTCACACACACACACACACACACCCCAGCACCCCCAAACACCCCAACCCCCCACCCAACCCCCAACCCACCAACCACCAACCCCCACCAACCCCCAGCAACCCCCAGCCCACAAAGGGGTATTGGGTAAAGGCAGTGTGTCACTGTTTGACGTTTAGCTAATGACTGTGTCTGCTTGCCGAAGATTGGGTTTTTAACGTTGGCGAGTCGGCCTGCCTCTGGGACAGTGTGGCTTCCTGTCAAAAGGGAGATAATGCCTGTGTCAATTTGCGGTTCGGAGTAATAATGGGTACGTGTTATATAACTCCTGGGTGGTGAGTGCGGGGGGGGGGGGGGGGGGGGGGGGGAGGAATGGGGGGGGGGGGGTAATATGGCGGGGCGGAGGCGCGTGGTGGTGGTGGTGGTATTATGGGGGAATGGTGGGGGGGGGGGGGTTGTTATTATTGGTGGCGGTGAGAGGTGGAGGGTGGTAGGTTCTGAAAAGGTTTTCGTGTGTGTGTGTGTGTGTGTGTGTGTGTGCATGTGCGTGATGCAGAGAGAGAGAGAGAGAGAGGGGGAGAGAAAAGGACAGAGAAAGAAAGAGAAATAGAGACAGAGAGAGAGACAGAGAGAATGAGAGAGAGACAGAGGGAGAGACAGACAGACAGACAGACAAACAGACAGACAGACGGAGAAAGAGGGAGAGGGGGGGGAGAGGGAGACGGAGAGACAGACAGAAAGACAGACAGAGAGACAGACAGACGGAGAAATAGGGAGAGAGAGGGGAGAGAGAGGGAGACGGAGAGGCAGACAGAACCAGAGGGAGTAAGAGAGACAGACACACACACACACACACACAGAACATATAGACTGCCAAGATTTCTGACACTTAGCAAAATAACCTTTCAACCTTGCAAGTTATCTTGAAACAGAATCACATGTCGAGTTGTCTTCTCCTGATCAGCTTGCTCTCCCCTGTCTGTCAGAGGTCACAGATAATGCCCGTGTCAATTTGACGGTCGGGCAACTAACGGGTAGATAGGCAGGCAGGTAGGCAGGTTGGTAGGAAGGTAAGTAGGTAGGACACGGGTGTGGTGATGGTGGTGGTGGTGGTGGTGACATGGGGGAAGGTGTGTGTGTGAGGGAGGGGGGTTGGAGGGGGGGGGTAGTGAGAGGTGGTGGGTGGGGGTGGAGAAGTAATTGCAGGTGT
>NC_134907.1:15658493-15660993 GCF_041734735.1 Babylonia areolata
ATTGCAAGTTACATAAAACATTCTTGACCACTCTTTCTCAAAAACCCCTCCCCCCTGCCCCCCCCCCCCCCCCCCCCACACACACACACACTCCCCATCCCAATCTACATACATCCAAAGTGAGCTGACATGGGTGGTGTTGTTGGAGAACAAGGAAACTTATAGAAAGGTTTTTAAAAAAAAGATGAGTTTTTTTTTAGTGATGAGAGAAAAGCAGAAATAGAATCAGATGCAGGGATATGATGAGGAAGATTGTCCCAGATGTGAGGAGCAGCAAAGAAGAAAGAACGTTCACCATACTACTACTACTACTACTACTACTACTACTACTACTACTGTCGGGAAGTAGGGGTGGGGGGGTTGCAGCACGTGCCAAGCGGCGCGGCAGTGGTGTGTGTGTGTGTGTGTCTCTCTCTCTGTGGTGTGTGTGTGTGTATGTGTGCGTGTGTGTGTGTGTATGTGTGCGTGTGTGTATGTGTGTGTGTGTGTGTGTGTGTGTGTGTGTCTGTGTCTGTGTGTGCGTGTGATGAGAAAAAAGCAGAAATAGAATCAGATGCAGGTATATGATGAGGAAGGTTGTCCCAGATGTGAGGAGCAGCAAAGAAGAAAGAACGTTCACCATACTATTACTACTTCTTCTTCTTATTCCTCTTGATTCCGTGGGGAACATAGGGCCGCAACAACACTCCTCCAACGCACCCGGCTCTGGCTGGTCCTCTTCAGTTCGGCCCACGTCATTCCGGCCGCCCTTGTCTCTGCCTCAATGCTTCTCCGCCAGGTCTGCTTCGGACGGCCAACTTTCCTTTTCCCCTGTGGGGCTATTACTACTACTACTACTACTACTACAACTACTACTACTACAACTACAAATTCAGCTGCTGCTGCTACTAATTCCATTACAGCAGGCATCACGACTATCGCTCCAACAAATCAGGGACACCATCTCTGCTTCGCCTGACTTCCCCTTAATTTGTTTATGTCAACAGAGAGAAAGAAAGAAAGAAAGAAAGAAAAGGAAGGAAAGAACAAAAGAAAGAAAGAGATAACGGAAGAAAGAGTTAAAAAAAAGAAGGATAGAAAGAGAGAAAGAACACAAAAAGCAGTAAAGAAAGAAAGAAAAGAATAGAAAGAAGAAGGAATGAATGAAAGAAAGAAAAAAAAAGTAAAGTAAAGAAAGAAAGAGTACGAGAAACGAAGAAAAGAAAGAAAGAATGAGAGAGAGAGAGAGGAAAAAAAGAAAGAAACGAAAGAAAGAAGGAACATAAGAAAGAAAGAAAAGGATAAAAGAAACGAAAAAAGAATGAACACAAAAAGAAATAAAGAAAAAGAAACGAAATAAAGAACACAAGAAAGAAAAAAAGAAGTAAAGGAAAGAAAGAAAAAGAAAAAAGAACGTAAAAAAAAAGAAAAAAACAAAAACAAAAAAAAGAAAAAAGAAGAAGAAGAAGAAGAAGAAAATGCATGGTTTTGTCAGCACCTGACATCTGGCTAATAACTATGCTTTGCTTTGGATAAGACTACCTGCGGGTTGGTAGGTTGGGGTTATCTTCTCCTCGGAGTGGCTTCCTGTCATGGTGGGGGGGGGGGGGGGGGGGGAAGTGGGAGGGAGGTGAGGTGGCAAATACTGGTGTCAATTAGGCTTTTTGGCAACTAAGGGATGGATGGATGGATGGATACCTTCGTACGGAAAGGTGGTGGTGGTGGTGCTGGTGGTGGTGGTGATGGTGGTGGTAAAGTGTGTGTTCTTTTGGGTTGTTTTGTGTAATGGTCTATGTGTGTGTTTTGGAGGGGTGTGGTGGGGAGGGTATGGGTAGGTGTGGAAGGGGGGGAAGGGAGGAGGCGGGTGTGTGTGTGTGTGGGGGGGGGTGCGGGGAGGGGGGAGGGGGGGGGGGTCGTGGGGGACGGGTCAGTCTGGTGGATGTGTGCGTGTGTGTGTGTGTGAGCATGCGTGCGTGCTTGCTTGCGTGCGTGCGTGCGTGCGTGCGCGTGTGTGTGTGTGTGTGTGTGTGTGTGTGTGTGTGTGTGTGTGTGTGTGTGTGTGTGTGTGTGAACCGCCACCTGAGGAGTTTGTAAAATTAGAATCACAAGGTTTAACGATAATTATGGACAGACTGCCTGTTGCTTTTATTAGATAGATAGATAGATAGATAGATAGATAGATAGATAGATAGATAGAGAGAGAGAGTGTGTGTGTGTGTGTGTGTGTGTTTGTGTGTGTGTGTGTGTGTGTGTGTGTGTGTGTGTAAGTGTGTGTGTGTGTGTGTGTGTTCGTTCTACGTGTGTGTGGTGTGTGTGTGTGTGTGTGTGTGTGTGTGTGTGTGTGTGTGTGTGTGTGTGTGTGTTCTACGTGTGTGTGTTCTACGTGTGTGTGTGTGTGTGTGTGTGTGTGTGTGTGTGTGTGTGTGTGTGTGTGTGTGTGTGAACCGCAGCCTGATGATTTTTGTAAAATTATAATCACAAGATTTTATGATATGCCTGTTGCTTTTATCAAACAGACAGA
>NC_134907.1:15680993-15693493 GCF_041734735.1 Babylonia areolata
AAACGCCCCTATCTCAGCAACTCAACGCGTAAATCAAAGCGACTGTGACTGCGCAAACGAAGTGAAGACGCGCCAAAAAAAAACAAAAAAAAAAAACAACAACAAAAACACCATATTTAGACAAATTAACATGCGCCCCTCTACCCTCCTTCCTCCCCCTCCTCCTCCCCTCAAACATACACACACACACACACACACACACACACACACACACACACACACACACACACACAACCGATGCATGCCAAATGCCTATAATCTACATCCTCAGTTCCAAGCAAGAACCTCGTAAAACTTCGCTGAGTAGGTATAGACGAGAGTAAAGAGGATATTATTATTATTATTATCATTACTTTCTTCTTCTTATCTAAAAGGGGAATTATTTTCTCTTTCCTTCTTCCTTTTTTTTTTTTTTTGTGGTAGTGCCGGCTGGGAAATAATTCTGAATTTCTTGTCTTCAGATGATGCTGAGAAGAGGAGAATAAATATATATATATATATATATATAGAGAGAGAGAGAGAGAGAGAGAGAGAGAAGAAGAAGACGAAGACAGAGAGACAGACACAAGGACAGAGAGAGAGAGAGAGAGAGAGAGATCAAGAGAGAGTGAGATATCGAGAGAGAAAAGAAGAAGAAGAAGAAGAAGAAGAAGAAGAAGAAGACACAGAGATAGAGAGACAGAGACAGATATTTATATAAATAGAGAGAAATAGATAAAAAAATATACATATATATATAAAAAATATTAAGAACGTCCGACGCGCATAAACCTATGATCTGACGACGTGAAACATTATAACGACATCATCTTTATCGTATTATATATATATATATATATATATATATATATATATATATATATATATATATATATATGTGTGTGTGTGTGTGTGTGTGTGTGTGTGTGTGTGTGTGTGTGTGTCTGTCCCTCGTCCTGTCTCGTGTCTCTCCCTCCCCTCCACCCCCTCACTCCCCTGCCCACCCTGCCCCCCTGCGCCCCCCACCCACCACACACACACACACACACTCATTCCCCTACCTCATAGTTCCTCTTCCCTGAATTATTTACGGTCCACACGCACATGCGCATTCAAGACATTATCGGTGTTCCTGTGCATCTCTCTGTCTCTGTCTCTGTGTCTCTGTCTCTGTCTGCCTGTCTGTGTTCTCTGTCTGTCTGTCTGTCTGTCCGTCTCTCTCTCTCTCTCTCTCTCTCTCTCTCTCTCTCTTTGTCTATATGTCTCTCTTTCTCTTTTATTCTGTCTCTCTGTCTCTGTCTCTCTGTGTCTTTCTCTTTCTCTCTCTTTCTCTCTCTCTGTCTCTCTCTCCATTTCTGTCCCTGTCTGTCTGTCTGTCTCTCTTTCTCTGTCTTTCTCTATCTCGCTTTTTCTCTATATCTCTGTGTTTCTTTCTCTCTGTCTGTCTCTCTTTGCTTCTTCCTCTCTCTCTCTCTCTCTCTCTCTCTCTCTCTTCCTTTCTCTTTCTCTCTCTTTTTCGCTTTCCCTCTCTCTCTCTCTCTCTGTCTCTCTCTCCCCCCTATTTTACGGCAGATATGTAAATCGGCCCAAGGTGCTGCTATATCTCCATCGATGGGAAATAAAGATTCATTCATTCATTCATTCATTCATTCATTCATTCATTCATTCATTCATTCCATCATCTATTCCTTCATTTGTTCATATATTCCTTCATCCATTAGTTCATTCTCTATCTCTGTCTCTGTCTCTGTCTCTCTCTCTCTCTCTTGTCTCTCGTGTGTTCTTGGTTTGTTTGTCAGTCTGTCTCAGTCACACACACACACACACACACACACACACACACACACACACACACACACACACACACACACACACACACACACAGGCAGCCACGAGCGCGTGCCCGCTCGCGCGAGTGGACCGCTGCATCACATGAAATCAAAATGTCATCACATTAGCACATCATATCAAATGACTTTATGACAGAAGAGAGAGAGGGAGAGAGAGAGAGAGAGAGAGACAGAGAGAGAGACAGAGAGACAGACAGACAGACAGACAGACAGACAGAGACGGAGAGAGACACAGAGAGAGAGAGAAAGAGAGAGAAGGAAATAGAGAGAGAAAGAAAAGGACATAGAGAGACAGAGACAGAGATACAGAGAGAGGGAGAGAGAGACAGAGATACAGAAAGAGGGAGAGAGAGAGACGGAAAGAGAAAGACACAGGGATACAAAGACAGAAACAGAGAGAGACAGAAAAAAGAGAGACAGGGAGACAGTGACAGAGAAACAGAGAAAAAGAAAGAGAAAGAAAGGGAGAGAGAGACAGACAGAGACAGAGAGACACACAGAGAGAAAGAGAGTGATACAGAAAGGGAAAGACACAAGGAGAGAGAGAAGAGGAAGAGAGACAGAGACAGAGACAGAGAGAGAGAAAAAAAGAAAGAAAGAACGAAAAGAAAGAAAGAAAGAAAAAAACAAAGAATGAAAGAAAACGAAAGAAAGGAAGAGGGTGTGTGTGTGTGTGGGGGGGGGGGGGGGGTGAGGGAGGGAGGGGGGGAGGGGGGGGGTAGAAGTGGCGGAGGGCAAGGTGTCAGAGACAGACTTAGATAGACAGACACACACATGTGACTTGCCTCTTAGAAAAGACTTGACACTGACCGCAGATTTTGAATTAATTGCGGAAATCCACCGCTTCCCCCTCCCCTACCCCCCTCCCCACGTCCCTCCCCTCAATCCTACCCCCTACCCCCTCCCCCTACCCCCTCCCCCCCAACACACAAAAAGGCGAGATGGGAGGAGGGAGTGTGTGTGGGGGGGTGGGGGGGAGGGGGGAGGGGAGGAGAGGGAGGGGCGAGGAGGGGGAAGGGATATGGAGAAGGTATGGCAACCGAAGCCATTGCAACATGCACAACATCATGAGGACGTCGACATGACACTTAATTCGCAGCATCTAGACTGGACTGGATTTGCGTTTTGTGTGATTCAGTCAGTCAGTCATTGCTGGATTGTGGGACAAATCACTTGATATAAAGATTAGTCCATGTTTGTTTTTTGGGTTTTTTTTTGTTGTTGTTTTTTTGGAGGGGTGGGGGGGTGTTTTTTACATAGCATTTCGATCAAGATGCAGCTTCACTAGAACATCAATGATGATGGGTGGTGGTGTGGTGGGTGTGGTGGGTGTGGTGGTGGGTTGGTGTGGTGGGGGTGGATGGACTTTAACGTGTCAAGAGAAAGGGACAGATAGGGAGACAGAAAGACAGACAGACAGAGAGACAGACAGACAGACAGACAGTCGGACAGACAGGCAGAGATAGAAAGAGAGATAGAAATACATACATACATACATACATACATACATACATACATACATACATACATACACAAACACGTGCCTGCACCCACTCTCTCCCACCATACTCTGTCTGTCTGTCTCTCTTTCTTTCTCTCTCTCTCTCTCTCACACACACGCGCGCGCGCGCGCACGCACCACCACCACCACCGACAGCTACAACAACAACAACAACAAAAACAACAACAACAACAGCTGCAACAACAGCAACAACAACAGCTGCAACAACAACAACAACAACAACAACAACAACAACAACAACAACAACAGCTACAACAACAACAACATGACACAACTTACCTCTTCGTTCTTCGAAGAGAAATGTTGAAAACGAATCCAGCAAAAAAAAAGAAAAAAAACAAACAAAAAAAAACCGCCACCAACTTTTCCAACACCAGCACTTGCACAGAACGAATACACTTCTTCTTCTTCTTCTTCCTTCCTTCCTTCCTTCCTTCTTCCTTCTTCTGCTTCTCCTCCTCCTCCTTCTTCCTCCTCCTCCTCCTCCTTCTCCTTCCTCCTCCTCCTTCTTCTTCTTCTTCTTCAACTCTTGTCACGAGTTACTGGGGCGCCGAACAGAAGATCTAACTGTTCACCAGATTCCTCCAGATTTGTCTGTTCCGCGTCCTTAGAAAGATATAGATACACATACACACACACACACACACACAGACACACACACACGTCCAACTTCCACGGGCGTCGTCGTAATCACAACGTCTCTCCGAACGAAACTGTCCTGAAGTAATGTACTTCGGTGGCAGGCAGATTCATGTGGGGAGGGGAACTGTCGCTGGAGGGAGGTGGTGGTGGTGGTGGTGGTGGTGGTGGTGGCAGTCTTCCACTCTTTGGGGGAGGAAGGAAGGAAGGGGAGGCGGGGAGGCGGGGGAGGGCGCTCACTCAAGTCTGGCTCCACGGAATAAACGCTTACTGTCTTCAGTAACGTGGCTTAGTATTTTAGTATGCGGTGTCCTTAAGTACGTTAATTAACTCTCTCCATACGAACGGCGAAATGAGACGACGTTAACAGCGTTTCACCCCAATTACCATCATCAAAATATTGCAAGCGGAAGGCTCTTATACTGAAGAGGTGAATGTTGACAAAGACTACCACAATTCTGACGACGGAAGCTAAAGGTTGGGTCATTCAGACACCCACTGGACATCCGAGGGGTCTGTGTAGAGGAGAAGAGAGGACTGGCCGTACTGAGTGAGTTGATTAAATCAGAACAGGGCTTTACTGAACGCCCACAGGAAGTGACTCAGACCAGCAGCGATGCGGTGCAGGGTCTCCTCTGGTGTGTGGCCTCCTAGCAGACCTTAACTATCGATAGTTCCCTGCGGACTGTCGACGACGCTCGCTAAGGGGGCTGTGTGACAGTTGAACCCCCGGGGTGTGGCTGTGTATGGGTGGTGGGTGGGGAGGGGAGGGGAGGGGAGGGAAGGGGGGGGGTTCGGGGGGATGAGGGGGGACTCGAAATGAGCAGCGTGGGAGTTGGGCGGGGGGAGGGGGGGGGGGGGCGGGAGAGAAAAAAAAAAGTAGAGAAAATCCCTTGATGCGTCACAGGTTCTCCAAAACGAAAATGTCCAGCACTCAACAAAAACGCGAAGAACATCACATCATATCACACATCCACAAGAAAATGGTGTCTCTGATTCCACTGCTATATCTCCCCCTGAAAGAAAAAGAGAGAGAGAGAGAGAGAAGAAAGAAAAACACAAATGAATCAACTTCACTTCAGAAATTACATATGAAAAAAAAAAAGAAAAGAAAAGAGCTGTCGTTTCTTTAAATACTAATGTCATTCCCGTAATCTCCTCCATAAATTTCATACCTCACGAAATCCACTACATAGCATATTTCCTTAAGTTAAAATCATTCGTTCGATTTTATAAAATAAATAAATAAAAAAAGAGAGAGAGAAAAAAAAGAAATCAGTCAATGTATACAATCGTTTCTTAAGAAGTTATATCAGTTCACGTATGGTATCTATCTCTCTGTGAAAAAAATAAAATAAGATAAAAATGAAATAAATACCCCCGACCAAATTAACAGCGTAGCCACCAAGGTCGTTCTTGTCTCTGAAGTAAAATGGACTCTCTCTCTCTCACTCTCTCTTTGTCCAAAATACACCTTACGAAATTCCCAAACACAGTGAAATAACGGTCCTTTTTTTTTTTTTTTTTTTTTTTTTTTTTTAATGAAGTTAAAAAAAAAAAAGTACTCTTCTCAAAACATAAATCTTACCAAGTTCACGACTTTGCTTATAACTTAGGTTGTTCTTGTTTCCAAAGTAGGGGAGGGGGGGGGGGGGGGAAACACTGTTCCTTTTTCTAATATATGCAATGGTTATATACACACAAAATAAGTTAGACAAACATCGGGCTTATATTCCTGCCACACACATACATATATACACATACACACACACACATATATACTGAGCATGTGTGCGGAGTAAACCTTCATTCAAGGCTGATGATTATGGCAGTGTCGAAATCTCTGGAACTCGTATGTGTGTGTGTGTGTGTGTGTGTGTGTGTGCGTGCCTGGGAGTAGTGGCAGTTACTGGTATGAGAGAGGGGGTGTCAAAGGTATCAAATATCAAGGTGCGAAATTCGCCAGACAAACGCTGGAACCTTTTTTTTTTTTTTTTTTTTTTTTTTTTTTTTTTCGCTTGCTACCATTGGTCTAGACTGCTGACTAACACACCCTCCCGCCCTTATCCACACACCCATATCCCTCCACCTCCTCCCTGCCCTCTCCACCACACACCACCACCCCTACCCTCACCCCTCCCAACCCCACCCTCACCCCCCTCTCAACCCCCCCCAGCCCCCTCCCCCCCCCGCCCCCCCATGTATTATCACCTGTACAGTAATCAAAGCGGTGCCTGCTCTGTGTGCTTCCTTGCTTACTTGGTATATATGTAAATCGATCCCACAAGAGAGAACTTGCAGTGTGCGATTTGTGTGTGTGTGTGTGTGTGTGTGTGTGTGTGTGTGTGTGTGTGTGTGTGTGTGTGTGTATGTGTGCGTGTGTGTGTGTGTGTGTGTGAGGTGGGAAAGGGGTGAGGAGGGGGTGAGTTAGGTGGGGGGTGGGAAATAGTTGTGTAGAGGAGAGTAAGTTGTAGGAGTGAAGAGGCGCGTGTTTTTTGGGGTGATGTGTGTGTGTGTGTGTGTGTGTGTGTGTGTGTGTGTGTGTGTGTGCAGGTGGATTGGCGCGGGAGTGTGTGTGTGTGTGTGTGTGTGTGTGTGTGTGTGTGTGTAGAGGCGGCTCAGCGCGAGAGAGTGTCTGTGTGTGCGTTTGTCTGTGTGGAGGTGGATTGGTGCGGGTGCGGGAGTGTGTGTGTGTGTGTGTGTGTGTGTGTGTGTGTGTGTGTGTGTGTATGTGTGGAGGTGGAATGGCGCGGGAGTGTGTTTGTTTGTGTGTGTGTGTGTGTGTGTGTGTTTGGTGGGGGTGAGGATGTGTGGGCGTGTGATTGAGACACAGAGAGAGAGAGAGAGTGAGAGAGTGGGTGGATGAGTGTGTGTGTGTGTGTGTGGGGGGGGGGGGGGGGGGGGGCGGAGGGGGAAGTGTGGGTAGGTGGATGCTTGGGAGGAAAATAGTGGGGGTGAGGGTGGTGGTGCGTGCGTGTGGTTGAGAGAGAGAGAGAGACAGAGAGACAGAGACAGACATAGAATATGTGAATGAGTGATAGTCTCTCTGTGAGGGGAGAGGGGGGTGGGGGTGATTGTGTTTGGGAGGAAATGTGTGTGTGTGTGTGTGTGGTGGGGGGGGGGGATGCGTGCGTGCGTGCGCGTGTGAGTGTGCGCGTGCCATAAAGACCATGATTTTACTATTTTCTTTCGTCGTCAGTAATCGCTCTTTTCGCTGCTAACGTAGCATAGCATATTTTCGTCTCGGAGAGAATCCTTCACAAAGAGTCAACAAACCGGACGAAACGACTTTGGAAAGAGAGAGACGGAGAGAGAGAGAGAGAGAGAGAGAGAGAGAGAGAGAGAGAGAGAGAGAGACGGAGAGAGAGAGACTTTATGTGTGTGTAAATTCGTGTGTGTTCTTCCGTTTAATGTTTGTTCAATGCGTATGATTTTTTTTGTTGGTGTGTGTATGTGTGTGTGTGTGTGTGTGTGTGTGTGTGTGTGTGTGTGTTTGTTTTGATGCCGTCTACACTGATAACACAACACAACACAACACAACACAGCACAGCACAGCACAGCGCAACGCAACGCAACGCAACGCAACGCAACACTCACAACACAACACAACACAACTTTAATGCCACCCACACTAACGCGACCCTCCATTTCAGTCTCAGAGTATTTTCGGACATTTACACACTCCACAACCATAATGTCCAGGAATAACTGATAGCGCCGTCTACACTAACAACACAGCACAGCACAGCACAGCACAGCGCAACACAGCACAGCACAGCACAGCGCAGCGCAGCGCAGCGCAGCGCAGCGCAGCGCAGCGCAGCACAGCACAGCACAGCACAGCACAGCGCAGCGCAGCGCAGCGCAGCGCAGCGCAGCGCAACGCAACACAGCACAGCACAGCACAGCACAGCACAGCACAGCACAGCACAGCACAGCACAGCACACCACAACTCAGCACAACACAACACAGCTCAGCACAGCACAGCTCAGCACAGCACAGCTCAGCACAGCACAGCACAGCACAGCACAACACAACACAACACAGCGCAGCACAGCTCAGCACAGCACAGCACAGCACAGCACAGCACAGCACAGCACAGCACAGCACAGCACAGCACAGCACAGCACAGCACAGCACAGCACACAACTTTGATGCCATCCACACTAAGACGACCTTCCATTTAAGTCTCAAGTCTTTTCAGACATTCACACACTCCATAACAGAAATGTGAAGTGATGGCCTAGAGGTAACGCGTCCGCCTAGGAAGCGAGAGAATCTGAGCGCGCTGGTTCGAATCACGGCTCAGCCGCCGATATTTTCTCTCCCCCCCCCCCCCACTCCCCACCCTCCACCAGACCTTGAGTAGTAGTGTGGACGCTAGTCATTCGGATGAGACGATAAACCGAGGTCCCGTGTGCTAGCATGCACTTAGCGCACGTAAAAGAACCCACGGCAACAAATGGGTTGTTCCTGGCAAAATCCTGTAGAAAAATCCACTTCGATAGGAAAAACAAATAAAACTGCACGCTGGAAAAAAATACAGAAATAAATGCATGGCGCTGTAGTATAGCGACGCGCTCTCCCTCGGGAGAGCCGCCCGAAATTCACACAGAGAAATCTGCTATGATAAAAAGAAATACAAATACAAATATAATGTCCAGGAATAATTGATAGCGCCGTATACAATGCAATGCAATGCAATACAATACAATACAATTTTGATGGCATCTGCACTGACGTGACTCGAACATTTCAGTCTTTCCATATTACAGAGATCTACACACACTTCACAACAGTAAAGTCCGGAATAATTGATAGCACTGTCCGTCGGCATCGGCAAGTTTTGCCTTCTATGCAATTTCCAACACTTTGTGTTTCCTTGTCTGACGATCTGATTATGTGTATGTCAGTGTGTGCGGAGAAGTGTAGTGAGAGAGAGAGAAAGAGAGAGAGACAGAGAGAGAGAGACAGAGACAGAGACAGAGAGAGAGACAGAGACAGACAGACAGACAGACAGACAGAGTGTGTGTGTGTGTGTGTGTGTGTGTGTGTGTGTGTGTGTGTGTGTGTGTGTAGTGTGTGTGTGTCTGCGTGTGAGTGTGTGTGTCTGCGTGTGAGTGTGTGTGAGTGTGTGTGTGAGTGTGTGTGTGTGTGTGTGTGTGTGTGTGTGTGTGTGTGTGTGTGCGTGCGTGCGTGCACGTGTCCGTGTGTATGTCTGTTCGGTATGTTAGTGTGTGTGCGTCTATATATATATATATATATATATATATATATATATATATATATATATAATATATATATATATATATATATATATATATATATATATGTGTGTGTGTGTGTGGGGGGGGGGGGGTGTATGTGTGTGTGCATGCGTGCCTGTGTATATATTTGTATATGTGTATGTGCGTGTGTGAGCATGCGTGCGTGTGTATGTATATATATATATATATATATATATATATATATATATATATATATATATGCGTGTGTGTGTTTGTGTACGTGTGCGTCCGTGCATGTGTGTGCGTGTGTGTGTGTGCGTGTGTGTGTACGTGTGCGTCCGTGCATGTGTGTGCGTGCGTGTGTGTGTGGTGTGTGTGTGTGTGTGTCTCTGTGTGTGTGTGTATGCACAAAAGATTTTTTTCTTGCCTTGAAACGGAAAGTAAGAAACCTTATACTCCTAAGGAAGTAATGCGAATGTGTGGGGGGAGAGGGAAGGATCAGAAAATGGGAGGGGGGTGGGGGGGGGGGCTGGCTGGGTTGGGGGGAGCGGGTGGTGGTGGTGGGGGGGGGGGGGGGGGGGGGTTAGGGGGGGGGGGGGGGGGGAGCGGTGCGAACCGGAAAAGATGAGTTTGGACATGTTGAAAACCCGAAAGAACAGGCAGAGCGAAAGAGAAATATCAGTGACCGGCGAAGAATCCGATTTCGGTTGGTGTTTTCGTTTGTTTTATTGTTCATTTGTTTATTTGTTTGTTTGTTTGTTTGTTTTTATATTCTTCTTCTTCTTGTCTTTTTTGTGTTTTTTTTATTTATTAAGCCATGCTCAGTCATGAAGTAAAAATTCCCTCCAAGAAAAAAGAGAGAGGGAGGAGAAAGAGAGAAATGGGGAGGGAGGAGGGAGAGCAGGGAACTAGGGAGTGAAAGTGAGGGGGAGAGAGAGAGGGGGGGGGGGCGGAAGGAAGGAGAGAGTGGGGAGGAGAGGGAGGGAGAGAGACAGGGAGAGAGACGGGGAGAGAGAGGGGGGAGAGAGAGGGGAGAGAGGGAGGAGAGGTAGCGAGGGGGGGAGAGATGGGGGGAGAGACAGGGGGAGAAGGAGGGGGAAAGAGAGAGGGAGGAGAGAGAGAGAGGGAGGAGAGAGAGTGAGGAGAGAGGGAGGGAGGATAGAGAGAGAGGAGAGATGGGGAATAGAGACAGGTAAGGGGGAAAGAGAGGGAGAGATAGGGAGAGAGAGGGGGGAGGAAAGAGAGAGGGGGGAGGAAAGAGAGAGGGGGAGAGAGAGTGGGGAGGGAGGAGAGAGAGGGAGATAAAGAGAGAGAGAGAGAGGGTGGGGGAGAGAGAGAGGCGGAGAGAGAGGGGGAGGGAGAGAGAGAAAGGGGGTGGAGGAGAGAGAGAGAGCGAGAGAGGAGAGAGAGAGAGAGGGAGGAGAGAGAGACAAGGGGGAGGGAGAGAGGGGAGAGAGAGAGAGAGCTAGAGACAGAGGGAGGGAGAGAGATAAATTAGAAGCGGTTCGAGCGCGTGACAGAGAAAGATGTCTGTCTGTCTCTGTCTCTGTCTCTCTCTCTCTCTCTCTCTCTCTCTCTTTCTTTTCCCTCAACGTCTCATTAAACATAATGACCCCCCCCCCACGCCCACCCCGCACCCCCAACCCCACCCATCCCTTTTTGCGTTCGCATCAGCAGGTTTTGACCACGGGGATTCTTCGCTGGTAAACGACATGCGGCGTCCATCTGTGGCTAACTGTCACACTTGCCTGGAATTCACCTGGACACCTGAGGTGGATTGTAGGCTGACTCTCCCTCTCCCTCGCTCCCCGCCCCCCCC
The DNA here is from genome assembly GCF_041734735.1 of Babylonia areolata. Taxonomy (NCBI): domain Eukaryota; kingdom Metazoa; phylum Mollusca; class Gastropoda; order Neogastropoda; family Buccinidae; genus Babylonia; species Babylonia areolata. The sequence continues at coordinate 15,692,032 of NC_134907.1, forward strand.
CGCACCTCCCCCCCCCCCACTCTCTCTCTCTGTCTGTCTGTCTGTCTCTGTCTCTCTCTCATGGACAGATTGGAAGAATACACCATGACTAAAAATCTTAATCCTTGAATAAGAAACGTTTGGAGTTCCGAGATCTATCTCTGTCTCTGTCTGTCTCTGTCTCTGTCTGTCTCTGTCTCTCTCTCTGTCTCTCTCTCCCCCCTCCTCCCCCATCTCTCATGGACAGATTGGAAGAATACACCATGCCTAGAAATCTTAATCCTTGAATAAAAAACGTTTTGTTTGAGTTCCGAGTTCTCTCTCTCTCTCTCTCTCTCTCTCTCTCTCTCTCTCTCTCTCTGTCTCTCTCTCATGGACAGATTGGAAGAATAAACCATGCCCAGAAATCTTAGTGCTTGGATAAAAAAAAAAAAAAAAAAAAACGTTTGAGTTCCGAGCTCTCTCTCTCTCTCTGACACACACACACACACACACAAAAACACACACACAAAAAACATCCCCTCAGGCTCCCCCATCACCCCACCACCCCCTCCGAACCCCCACAATCCACCCCCCTCACAGACACACACCCCCTCACACACACACCCACACCCTCTCACTCCCAACTGAAAAAAAAAGAATCTTCACTCTCGCCCACACTCTGGTCTCCGCATCACTGGACATGACGAAGACAGCCACTTTGCTATAGCCTCTAATCAGGCTGTCCACCCAAATCCAAGAGAGAGAGAGAGAAGAGTGGTGGTGGTGATGGTGGCGGTGGTGGCAGTGGCAGTAATGGAGAAGAAAAAGAAGAAGAAAAAGAAGAGGAAGAGGAAGAAGAAGAAGAAGGAGAAGGAGGAGAAGAAGAAGGAGGAGGAGGAGGAGGAGAAGAAGAAGGAGGAGGAGGAGGAGGAGAAGAAGAAGAAGAAGAAGAAGAAGAAGAAGTGAAAGGCCTACCTAACCCTTCATATTTCCATGTCTCATTAGACATAAATGACCAGACCTTTGTCAATTTTTGCTTCAGCTACTAGACTTGAAATTTTTTTTAAATGTGGTGTTGTTTCATTTTTTTATGCACCAATCTCTGCCCTTCATTATTAAAGTTTGATAAACAAAACAATGGTCAAAAGCAATTTAAGTGTAGGGCCTGCCTGCCTGACCCCCTCGGTTTTTTTCCCGGCCCAGTTGGACATAATTTCTCCTCACCTCCGCACTCTACATTGGCTCCCCATTGAAGCGAGAATTAAATACAAAGTTGCGTGTCTCTGCTATTCTGCTTTCCACTCTGCAGGACCTACTTATCTTTCTTGCCTTATTAGTGTTTACACTCCCACAAGAAATCTCCGCTCTTCCTCTGACGGTTACCTTTTAAAACTTCCTCATGTCAATATACAAGAACCTATGGTGAACGTTCTTTCTTTTTTGCTGCTCCTCACATCTGGAACAACCTTCCTTATCATATCCGTGCATCTGATTCTATTTC
>NC_134907.1:15715993-15725993 GCF_041734735.1 Babylonia areolata
GACACGAGACACGAGACACGAGACAAGACACGAGACACGACACGAGACACGACACGAGACACGAGACACGACACGAGACACGACACGAGACATGAGACACGACACGAGACACGAGACAAGACACGAGACACGACACGAGACACGACACGAGACGAGACACGAGACAAGACACGAGACACGAGACAAGACACGAGACACGACACGAGACACGAAACACGACACGAGACACGACACGAGACACGAAACACGCCACGAGACACGAGACACGACACGAGACACGAGACACGAGACAAGACACGAGACACGAGACACGAGACACGACACGAGACAAGACAAGACAAGAGACACGAGACAAGACACGAGACAAGACACGAGACAAGACAAGACACGAGACACGAGACAAGACAAGACAAGACAAGACAAGACAAGACACAAGGCACGAGACACGACACACGACACACGACACAAGACAAGACAAGGCAAGACACAAGACAAGACAAGACAAAAGAGAAGACAGAGGAGAAGACACCAGACAAGACAAGACAAGACAAGACAAGACAAGACGTGTGTTTCACATTTCCAGGGGGGAAGAGAAAAACAAAAACAAAAAAAACAAAAAAGTTATTTTTCAGGAGCGAGCGACTTCTTCTTCCTCAACACGCAGACACTGCAGTGGATGAGAAAGTTCCCTGTGGACGTCACACCAGCCGAGTGGACCTTCCACTTCGCATGGCTCGCGGTCTTCGCCTGGCAAGCAGCCTGGCTCCTGTACGCTCTGCTCAGTCTCTGCCGGAAGTCCCCTCTCAAGGAGCCCCTCTACGCCTCTCCTTACCTCCTCCCTCCCCTCCTCCTCGGAGCCTACGTCCTCGCCAACGGCTCCGCCGTCGCGTGGATGTTCCTCTTCGACAGAGGCTATGTGGAAGCGGCTTTGGCGGCCATGCTTCTGGCGGTGGTTTTGCTCATTTTCGCCACTGTTCTCTCCTACCGTAGTGTCGACGAGGGCTGGGTTCATCTCGTTCTTCAGGAGAGGGAGTTCGAAGCTTGGCTTGTGACGGGTTTTGTGCATAACGGGCTAGCGCTTTATGCCTCGTGGGCCTTCTTCGTCGCGTCCATCAACCTCGCTGTCGTCATCACCTACACATCAGGGGCTGGTGACGTCAGCTCGGCCACGTCCTCGACTGTCGCTTTAGGCGTGATGGCGGTAGCGGTTGTGGTGTACGCTTTGGCGGACCTGTGTCTGTTGGATCGGCACACAAGATACACCCTAACGCCTTACCTGGTGACGATGGTGGGTCTGGTTGGGGTGGTGGTGGAGGTGGTGGATGGTGGGTGGGAGGTGTTGTTGGGTGGTGGTGTGGAGGCGGAGGAGGGCGGGGGCGGTGGTGTGGACAGGAACGCTGTGATGGCCGTGGTGCTGTGTGGGGTCGGGGGTTTGTTTCTGGCTCTGAAGCTGGTCGTCACGGTGGCGAGGCACGTCAGAGAGGGAAGGGAGGAAGAGGAGGATTAGAGAGAGTGTTTGGGTGGTGGTTGTTGTGAGTCTTTGTTGTTGATGAATCTATGAATCTTGTTGCTATTGTTGTTACGATTTTTGTTGTTGGTGGTGGTGCTGTTGTTGTTATAAATCTTGTTGTTGTTGTCTTTATTATTATTATTATTTTATTTTTTTATTCTATTTATTTATTTATTTTATTTCATTTTTTCTCAAGGCTTGACAAAGCGCGTTGGGTTACGCTGCTGGTAAGGCATCTGCTTGGCAGATGTGGTGTAGCGTATATGGATTTGACCGAACGCAGTGACGCCTCCTTGAGCTACTGAAACTGATACTGTTGGTGGTGGTGTTGTAAATCTTGTTGTTGTTGTGAGTCTTGTTGTTGTGAGTCCTGTTGTTGTTGTTGTTGATGTTGTTGTTATGATTCTTGTTGTTGTTGGTTATTGCTGTTGCTATGAATCTTGTTGCTGTTGTTGTTGTTGTTGCGATTTTTGTTGTTGGTAGTGGTGCTGCTGTTGTTGTTGCTGTTATAAATCTTATTGTTGTAATCCTTGTTGATGTTACTGTTATGATTCTTGTTGGTGCTGTTGCTGCTGCTGTTGTTATGAATCTTGTTGAGAGAGTGTTTTGGTTGTTGTTGTTGTTGTTTCCTGTTGTTATTGTGATTCTTGTGGTTCTTGGTATGATCCTTGTTCCTGATTTTTTTTTTTTTTTTTTTTTTTTTCACGGCAAATTTCTCTATGTGAAATTCGAGCTGCTCTCCCCGGAGAGATCGCGTTGCTACACTGAGAGCGCCACCCATTTTTGACTCACTTGTTTATGTTTGTGTGTGTGTGTGTGTGTGTGTGTGTGTGTGTGGTAAACTTTAACATTGACATTTTTTCTGCAAATACTTTGTCAGTTCACACCAAATTAGGCATAAAAATAGGAAAAATTCAGTTCTTTCCAGTCATCTTGTTTAAAACAATATTGCACCTCTGGGATGGGCACAAAAAATATTTAAAAAAATGAAGCCTAATTATATGCAAACTGCATTTACTGTTATATTTATATTTTTTGTATTCTCCAAACTTGGCACTTTGATCTGATATTCTGACCCAACAACAAGAGCAGTCATTATTATCATTTTTTGTTCAAACAGGAACTTTTTCTAAGCATGGAATTTTTATTCATTGCAAACGTTTTGGTGCAGATAGTAAAAAAAGGGGAAATTACTCTGTAATTAACGCTAGGGGACTTAATTTGCTTTAAACTGATCTTTCTCATTTTAAACATTACATTTTGAAATTATACTCAATACATAAAAAGCTTGGATTTTTTTGGATTTTTTTTTTTTTTTAAGTGTATCACAAGTGAGTCTTGAAGGCCTTGCCTCTCTTGTTTAGTATTGTTTCCTGCCTGTAGTTTTATTTGTTTTTTTCCTATGGAAGTGGATTTTTCTTCTGAATTTTGCCAGGGACAACCCTTTTGTTGCCGTGGGTTCTTTTACGTGCGCTAAGTGCATGCTGCACACGGGGACCTTGGTTTATCGTCTCATCCGAATAACTAGCGTCCAGACCACCACTCAAGATCTAGTGGAGGGGGAGAAAATATCGGCGGCTGAGCCGTGATTCGAACCACCGCGCTCAGATTCTCTCGCTTCCTTGGCGGACGCGTTACCTCTAGGCCATAATTCCACATCACTCTTGCTGTTGTTGTTGTTGTAATCCTTCTTGTTGTTATAATTTTTGTTGTTGCAAATCTTGTTGCTGATATTATGATTCTTGTTGTAAATATTGTTGTTTTATTTTCTTGTTGTTGTGGTTGTTGTTGTTATGATTCTTGTTGTTGTAAATCTTCTTCTTGTCATGATTCTTGTTGTTATGATTCTCGTTGCTGTTGTCATTAATCTTGTTGTTGTTGTTGTTGTTGTTATCTTGTTGTTATTATGATTCTTGTTGTGAAATTCTTGTTGTTGTTGTCGCTGTTAATGTGATCATTGTTGTTGGTGCTGTTGTTTTTGTTGTTGTTGTTGTTGTTATGAATCTTGTTGTTGGTGCTGCTGTTGTTGTTCTTATGAATGTTGTTCTTGGTGCTGTTGTTGTTGTTGTTGTTGTTATGAATGTTGTTGCTTTACTTCTCGTCGTTGTTGTGATTCTTTTTGTTGTTGTTATGATTTTTATTGTTGTATGAATCTTGTTGTAATTCTTGTTGTTGTTGTCGTGATTCTTGTCGCTATGATTCTTTCTTGTTGTTACAATTCTTGTTGTTGTTATGATTTTTGTTAATGTTGTTGTTGTTTTGATTCTTAGTGGTGGTGGTGGTGATGGTGGTGGTGATTGTGGTGGTGGTGGTAATGGTGGTGGTGAACCTTTATTTCCACACTATTGGCGACCTACCTACATTTCAGACAGCCGATCACATAAAAACGGAGAGTTTTTGAACGGTGACATAATTCGTTAATGGCTACCGAACCTTTTTTTTTTTTTATTTGTGTGTGTGTGTGTGTGTGTGTGTGTGTGTGTGTGTGTGTGTGTGTGTGTGTGTGTGTGTGTGTGTGTGTGTGCGATTTCCTGCTTAAAATGTGAAATGCTACTAACTAGTGAAAGGATAGGTAATACTGTCCATTACCACAGTGACTTAAATCGTGACGTGCTACTATTGTGTGATCGGCTCCTTGAAAATTCCACTACCACGGATACTTAATCAGTGCTCACTCCAGGCAGTTTGTGGTTCATGGCCCTGACAACATCTGAGGCTTCTTCAAATGTCAGGCACCTCGCTGTGACACCTGCAGTCCTGGCCACTTCACAGACCATGTCATTTCTCCTTGGGATGGAAGGCGCTGGCAGATCAACCAACACCTCTCCTGCACCACGCCAATCTATTGACCTGCAGACTTCGCCCGGAGGCACAATATTTGGGATGCTCCTACGATCTTAAGAAAAGATGGGCAAACCACAAAAGCGACTGCAAACTGCCCTGCTCTCATGGTGACCTCAGTTTCGATACCCCTCCACTTCCGTGCTTGGGGTGAGTCCTGTCAATGTCGTCAGTGTCGGCAGATTCATGGGGGGCTGTTGCTTGAGGGACGTGGTGGCGGTCTCCACTCTGGGAGAGACGCTCACTCAGTCTGGCTCCGCGACTAAGCCATTATTGTCGTTAGTAGAGGGCTTAGTAGGTGGTGGCCTAAGTACGTCAAAACAGAACAGGCACCACTGAACACCACCGAAGTGACTCAGCAGCAGTGCAGGGTCTCCTCTGGTGTGTGGCCTCCAGGCGACCTAACATCGATGGTTCCCTGTGGACTGCCGACGCTGGAACTGCGACGGACGAACCCGGGTGTGGCCGTGTATGGGGGAATCTAAATGAGCGGCGTGGGAGTAATGCCACTGAAACGGCGCAGATGATGGGGCAGCAAAAAAAAAAAAAAAAAAAAAAAAAAAAAAAAAAGCGACTGCAAACTGAGGAAAGGCACCAAGTGTTCGGTTGCTGCCCATGTTTCTTCCACCCCTCACCCTACTGACAACAACCTCAGCTTTTTACAGGTGACGGCGTTGGAGCAGGTCAACAAAGTGGAGCAGCTGAATAGAACTGTTCTGGATTTGTAACCTTGGGACAGTTTTTGTTGGACTGAACTTGAGAAGCGACATCCATGGGTTTTCATTGTGAACTTAAATTCGTGGAGTTACCAGTCTAGTTTGTCGTGGTGGTGGTTACACACGATCACTGAGATACAGAGAGAGAGAGAGTGAGAGTGAAAAAGAGTGATGTGTACATAGACAATTGAAGGAATATTTAGAACATGATAACTTTACGAAGTAGAAGACGTCATGTAAGGTCAGAAAGATGACGTAAAAAATAGCATTACGTCACCTGTTATAAGTGTGGACTGTGACCAAGCTGCTGGGTGGCAGCGAAAATTCGGATTTTTGTTTTTGTTTTTTTTTAACAAAATAGGTGTTGGTTTTCAACTTTGTTTTATATATATATATATATATATATATATATATATATATATATATATATATATTAAATGTTTTTAATTTCAATTCTTATAACACATAGACAATTGACACACAAATAAAGGGGGGAAATGACAAAACGGACGAAAAACACGATGAAAGCAAAACATAATGACAAATATGTTTTGTATTCTAAGCAACACAACTGTGAATAAGTGTATATTATCATGTTTGCAAGCCATTGAATATAAGAAAAGATATCCATACCTCCCAAAATGTCTCATTTGTATATATATATACCTAACGTGGGTCTTACTCCATATCATTTCTAAATTCTTTTATCGTTTTCACGAGCTTATTCTGTGTTTGATTACGTTCTTTAGCTGAATCGTTCGAGCAGGATTTATATTTCACACTTCCGGAAGAGAAAATACTTTACGTATTTTCAAAGTTATTACGATATGGTCACTTCTGTTACTATTGATTTCTATTGTACATCCTAAAGTAAAATGTACTGTTACATACAATTTGGGTGTGTTTGTAATAAGGCTTGGTTAAGATTCGAACAGGTGGTAAGAGAGAGAAACAAAAACCTTCAAATGAACTAAATTGTTGTTGTAGTGTTTGTGTTGTGTTGTTACTGATGATGATGATGATGGTGGTGGTGGTGTCTTGAAGTTTTTAATTTTGATTGAGCTATGTCCTGGTGAAAATGAATTTTTACACTCATAAAGATTTGGTGAACTGAAAACAAAAGTTAACATCCTTGTGTGTGTGTGTGTGTGTGTGTGTGTGTGTGTGTGTGTGTGTGTTGTTGTTGTTGTTGATGATGTTGTTGTTGCGCATATGCACTACTTTGTACACAAAAGTAAAAGCGCAAAACGTCACACACATGAATACATAAATGCATAAATCACAAGAAGGCAATGGATTCGGTTCACACATACTTTTTAATCAGAAAAGAGCAACTAAACTACCAAAAAAACAAACAAAAAAATCAGCACTCACATACACAAATACTAACACACACACACACACACCAGCACAGCAAGTACGCTGCTCACCAATACAATATGCTAAATTTCATGTTACTTCTCCTGATCATAAGGGGCCAAATGGCCTGTACAACAAAACTGAATAAAACTATGAATGTTATATTGTTATTATTACACTTCTAGCAACTTCACGGTCAGCTTGGAAATAAATGTCCATCATCAGTTCCAGTCCCATAATATACGGACTGAAAAATTTTTACTCCCCCCCCCCCCCTTCTTTTCCCCCCTCAACTAGACCTTGAATTGTGGCCAGGGTACAAGTCATTCAGATGAGACGAGACTTCAAGGTACCATAATTATGTAGCATCATGTTTACAGCTTGATCTCTGACCGATCGAGTACAGGTGCAATATAAGTATCAATGACATTTTTTTTTTTTAAGTCTGCAGTTCGCGCGCACATAAAAGAACCCATGGCCACAAAAGGGATGTCCCCGATAAAATTGTATTCTAAAATGCTCTCTCTCTCTCTCTCTCTCTCTCTCTCTCTCTCTCTCACCATCATTATCATCTTTTCGTCTAAAATCACTCTGTAAATAGAAAGAAAAATCAGGGGGGAAAAACACCTTTAAAACACCAAAGATCGGTTTGTTTTACTTTTAGTAAGCTCTGTTAATGATATCAACCTGTTCCAGCGATTGCTGAGATCGGCTTGTTCTAGAAAGTTCCCTTGCCGAGATCAACTTGCTCTACCAAGATTCTGTTCCAAGGAGGACCGGCTTGTTCTTAATGCTTACAGTCCAGACGACCGCACGGGTCAATATCAGGTTTGTCAAACCATACAAATGCTCAACCACGTCAACACAAAACTGTCATCTACAACCCCAAAAACCACTACTGTTACATCCACAACACAATGAGAAACCAGTGCCCATCCCAGTGTTTACCATCTGACTACCTAATCGCCGGAGCAAATCAGCACAGATAGTACATCATACACTGCTGAAAAAGAGAAGGAAAAAAAAGTGTCAAGAAAAAGAAAGGGGAATGGACTGGGAAGGCAGGAAAAGGAGACAGCAGTCAAGAAAGATAAAACAAAATGGGGGGCCCGGGTGGTGTGTGTGTGTGTGTGTGTGTGTGTGTGTGTGTGTGTGCAGAAACAAAGAGAATAACATAAAAGAGAAAAAAAATTCTAGCACACAGTTCCCAGAAGGCTGGGATGTTATCTATGAAACTAAGACCCCCCCGGCACGGGGCGCGGGGGGCGGAGGACCAGTAGGCTGGTTCCAGCTTCTCATGCCCTAGAAGGTCACCCTTTTCTTCCCGAGGACCCGTTCCATATACTTCGCGATCCGGATGTTGGTCTGAACCTCCAGGAAGTGCCACCTCCTCGCCTTGTGCCTGGCCTCGGCGTTGAGGTCCCGGCGGCAAGTGTTGGGGCAGTGAGGGACCCTGTGACGGCACGAGCAACCCTGTTGCCCCCTGGGGAGGTCCTCGTGGGGGCAGCACTCGACGCCGGCGTCGAGGCATTCACACTCTCCCTTCCGGCATCCGTCCTCGCAGCTGCAGCCGCTGTTCTTCATGGCTTGTAGCTCCTTCGCCAGCTTCTGCTCGCGGCGCTGGAGTCTCTTTTCGCGTTTTGGAGATAACAGCTCCCTGGCGGACTGGAGAAGCTTGCGGCGGCGTTCTGTGTTCAGGCGACGTAGGCCTTTCCTCCGCTTTCTCAAGGGGCCCCTGGTGTGCAGGAAATGGTTAGGCTGCATATCTGCAAATCGGAGAATTGTGTGAATAAATAGATAAATAAATGAATAAAAAGCTCGGGTAAGTATTTAATTGTCACGGAAATGTTAAATGGTTTGCCTGCATACCTGCAAATCGGAGAATTATGTGAATAAATAGATAAATAAATGAATAAAAAAAGCTCGGATAAGTATTTAATTGTCACGGAAATGTTAAATGGTTTGCCTGCATACCTGCAAATCGGAGAATTATGTGAATAAATAGATAAATAAATGAATAAAAAACTTGGGTAGGTATTCAATTTGCACGGAAATGTTAAATGGTTTGCCTGCATATCTGCAAATAGGAGAATTATGTGAATAAATAAATAAATGAATAAAAACCTTGGGTAAGTATTTAATTGTCACGGAAATATCAAATGGTTTGCCTGCATATCTGCTAATTGGAGAATTATGTGAATAAATAGATAAATAAATGAATAAAAAAACTCGGATAAGTATTTAATTGTCACGGAAATGTTAAATGGTTTGCCTGCATATCTGCAAATCGGAGAATTATGTGAATAAATAGATAAATAAATGAATAAAAAGCTTGGGTAAGTATTTAATTTGCACGGAAATGTTAAATGGTTTGCCTGCATATCTGCAAATCGGAGAATTATGTGAATAAATAGATAAATGAATAAAAACCTTGGATAGGCATTTAATTTGCACGGAAATGTTAAATGGTTTGCCTGCATATCTGCAAATCGGAGAATTATGTGAATAAATAGATAAATGAATAAAAACCTTGGATAGGCATTTAATTTGCACGGAAATGTTAAATGGTTTGCCTGCATATCCGCAAATCTGAGAATTATGTGAATAAATAGATAAATAAATGCACGTCTGCTTTCTTTTATAACTGTCTTCAGATTTAGACGTGCTGCATGCATGTCCTACAATATAGACAGACGGACAGAGAATCCAACACAGACAGACAGAGAATCCAGCACACACACACACACACACACACACACACACACACACACACACACACAAAGACTAAACTTCAACACTGAAAAACAGACAACTCCAACTCCAACACATAGACACACAGATAGACACACAGGCAGACAATCCAACACAGAGACAGACAGGAAGGAAGGAAAAGAAAACCAGAAGACGGCTCTTACCGAGCACAGACTCCGTTCCGTCTCTCGGGAATCTGTCCAGCCCGAAAGTCCTCTCAAACCAGAAGACGTCTTTTTCCTCTTCGAAGCGTACCCGTTTTTTCTGTTCTCTCTTCTGGTCATCCTCCTCAATAAGCTCCATATACTGCCGGTTAAAGTCCAGGTCCTGGTTTGCACTGACTCGGGGGCGCCTGGGTGCGACCTCTGGCGCTGCTGGTGGTTGTGGTGGAAGGGGTGGCAGTTGGGGTGACGGTAGGGACGGTGCCCATGGTGAGGGTGGGTCTTGTGGTGATGGCATCGACGGTGATGGTGGTCGTGGTGGAGGTGATGAGAATGGAACGATCCAAGCGGGCCTGACGTCATTTTTGTCTTGGAGGTAGTTCGGGTACGCTGGCACCTCCACGTCCTCTACCTCGTCATTGATGAGGTCTTGGAGGTAGTTCGGGTACGTTTCCATTTGCTTCTCCTCCTCCTCCTCCTCCTCACTGTCGGACCAGGACCAGCTAAGCGTCGCAGACCTCTCCTGCTGCCGCCTCGGACCCATCGGCGGGGTCGTGTTCATTATTTTAATATTCTGAAACGGGGAACCCACGATCAAAGCATTAGGAAAAAAAAAAAAACACATGAAAAATGTATTTAAAAAAAACAACAACAAAATATAC
>NC_134907.1:15730993-15740993 GCF_041734735.1 Babylonia areolata
AAAAAAGAGAGAGAGCTGCACACACAAACAAGCAGACTGACGCCACGTCAAAGAAACATACACACACAGACTGGCAAATGGATAGGGGGGAGAGAGAGAACGTGTGTGTGTGTGTGTGTGTGTGTGTGTGTGTGTGTGTGTGTGTGTGTGTGTGAGAGAGAGAGAGAGAGAGAGAGAGAGAGAGAGAGAAGACATAAAAAGAGAGATGCACACACAAACAAGCAGACTGACGCCACGTCAAAGAAACACACATAGACTGACGGATAGGAAAAAGAGAGAGAGGGATGGATGGAGAGAGAGAGAGAGAGACAGAGACAGAGAGAGAATAAGAAAGATGGGAAAGAGAGAGAGAGACAGAGACAGAGAGTGAGTTGGGGAAAGACAGAGAGAGACAGACATGCAAACAAAGAAGCAGATGACACCAAGTCAAGAAACACGCATACACACAGAGACTGTCACATATGGGTAGGAGAGAGAACACCGAACACCGAACACTTTAATGTCAATAGTTTTACAGCCTTAATGACATGGGGGTTCATAATACAAATAACATGCATCAATATTAATAATACTGATGAAAACCAAAACCAAAACGAAATCAATCTGTGCAACTAAGTGCAGTTCGACCATCCATTCAAAGTAATGCGATGTAGAGAGAAATAAAAAACAAAAACAATATTTATATAAATGTATAACAAATATTTTCCATTTGAGAATGACAACACAGAATTCAATTTTAACAATGAACAACACCTGATATTATTTTATTATTATTGTTTTTTTCGTCGCATGTTATTCGCTTCGGCAATATATTTTGCAAGTGACTGTAGTGAAGTTTCCTGATTTAGATTAAGCACTCAAAAAATATCTTCATTCTTTGCTAAATTTGTTTTAAATACAACACATTTTTCTCGAATATCGTCATAAACTTTACAACTAAACAAAAAATGTTATTCATCCTCCCTTAAATGACCGCACATCCGACAAGGGGAGAGTAACGAGGGCTCAGTTTGAAACCATTTTTTATAAGCATTCAACCCAATCGTTCTCTATCTAAATATAGCGAGACTTGTTCGGTGCCACTTGCTTGTCACGACTGTGATATATTTTTCTGTTTGAAATATACTTTTAAAACTATAAAACCATCTATATTTCTCAGTGCTTTCCTTTTTACAGTGCCAATTCTGTTTATATGAAACAATTAGCCTATCTTTGAATTCTGAAACAAATCCTTCTACACATCCAACTCCCTGACACATCCACACAATCCCAAATCCATTTACAGTTAATGTCTTCTTTACAAGATATACCCAGTTTTCCTTCCCTCTCTCATGTTTATTTACTAACATTTCATACGCCTGCTTACATAATCTCGATGTAGGTAGCCTTATTAATTTTAACCAATATTTTATACATTTCACACATGATTTAATATATAATGGGTATCTACCACTTTCTCCATACAATACAGTATTTGAAGCATGTAATGGAACATTTAAGAAAAGTTTAATAGCTAATGTATGTACTTTTTCTAAATCTTTGATATCAGTTCGGCGCCGTATGTTATCATTGGTTCTATTTGAGTATCAAAAAGTTTCCAAAATGTATGAATCTATCGAGCCTAATTTACCCATACACCTTAAGATTTATATAACACCCTTCTTCCCCTTCCTACAGATCTCTGCTACTGTCCTTGTCAAACTCAGCTTAGCTGTAAAAATCATACCGAGATATTTATAAGCATTAGTTACCTTCACTTCGTCAGTTCCATAGTGCCATCTTTCATGTCTAGATAGGTAACCACCTTTTCTAAACACAACTACATTTGTTTTCTCAAGATTAACTTTTAAAAATAATCTGTCTACTTCTTGCTTTAATATGTTCAGCTGATCTTTAAGTCCTATGGCCATGTCAGAAAAAAGAATTACATCAAATAACATGAGAAACAGTTCAAAGCCCCATGGATCATTTGAATCCCATGTCTTCCTTTTTTCGTTATCTCTCCTGCCAGTTCATTAATAAAGAACGAAAACATCACAGGGCTCAACAGACATCCTTGTTTTACGCCACGTGGGCAAGGGTAGGAGAGAGAGAGAGAAAGAGAGAGAGAGAGAGTTAACACTGAATGGATTAATGAATAGGCCATTGGCCCATATCATTGAGGGTGGTTACAAATTCATAGTCACATCAGATGAATGATTTCCTGATCGAAAACCATATTACATAATGTGAACTTGTGCACATACGTAACCAAACTCGTGTGCATGTACACATATGCACAGCTATGCACATACATACATGCACATTTAAATACACACACACCTATGCACGCGCACACACACGCACAAACACACTCTCATGTAAGTTATTGATGACAATCAATTCAATAGATACATACGGACTTTCAAAGCTTTCAGAGACAGAGAGAGAGAGAGAGAGTGGGGGTGAGAGAGAGATGCAGACAAACAAGCAGACTGGTGCCATATCAAAGAAACACAGATTAACATACAGACTGACAGGTGAATAGGAGAGAGAGAGACAGCGAGAGACAGCAAGAGACAGAGTTTGAGGGAGAGAAAGATTACAAGAGAGGGGGAAGGAGAGAGAAAGAGAGAGATGGGGAGAGAGATGGACGGGGAGAGACAGAGAGAGAGGGAGAGACAGACAGACAGAGAGAGATGCACCCAAACAAGCAGACAGACATGAAGTCAAGAATCACACATTCACACAAACTGACAAATGGATAGGGGAGAGAGATAGACAAGTTGGAGATGAGACACAAAGATGGGAAGAGAGAGAGAGAGGGACGGGGCAGAGATAAAGATGGTGAGAGAGGGGGATGAGAGAGAAAAATGGGAGAGACAGAGAGAGAGAGGGAGAGGAGAGAGATAAAGATGGTGAGGGGGGATGAGAGAGAAAAATGAGGGAGAGAGAGGGGAGGGGAGAAGATAAAGATGGTGAGAGGGAGGGGGGGGGGAGAAAAAAGAGGGAGAGAGACAGGGAGTGAGATGCACACACACACAAGCAGACAGACAACAACAAACACACACACACAGACCGATATGGATAGGAAAAAGACAGAGGGAGGGAGTGAGAATTAAAGAGGGAGAGAGAGATGCACACGAACAGACTAACGCCAAGGTATAGAAAAACAGACACACAAACTGCAAGATGGATAGAAAGATAGAAAGAGAAGGCAAGAGCGAGAGAGGAGGGGAGAAAGAGGGAGAGAGAGGGGGGGGAGGAAGGGAGGGTGAAAGAGAGAAATAGGGGGAGAGACAAGACAGACAGAGATGCAAACAAGCAGACTAACGCCAAGGCAAAGAAAAGCACACAAAGATGGATAGGAGAGAGAGAGGGGTGGAGAAAGAGAAAAAGAGAGGGAGAGAGAGAGGGGGGGAGAGAGATACAAAGCAATATATATATATATATATGCACACAAACAAGCAGACTGGCTCCAAGGCACACACACACACACAAAAATTCCAAAAAAACAACAACAACAAAAAACAACAACACACACACACACACACACACACACACACAAACTAAAAGATGAATAGGAGAGAGCTCTCTCCACCCTACTGCCACCAACCCCTCCACACCCCCTCCACCCCCTCCCCCACACACACACACCACCACCACCACCATTCCCTGGCACAGTTCCTGAAGAACACGGGAAGCTATAAAGCTGTCAACAGTTCTTCAAAAGAACCGGTGGGTCACAGTTTTTTCTCCCACACCCCTTCCAGACCACCCCAACCACCACCTGAACTCAACGTGACAAGGGCATGCAAGCCCCCCCGCAAGGAGTTTTACCACTTCACAAACTACAGCCAGCCACTTCGAGGTGTTCATATCACCACCACCACCACCACCACCACCGCCCTTTCCCCGGGAGGGATGTCTTCACTTTCTATTGTCCATCTTTTTAATTGTGTTTAAACACTGTAGCAGCTGACCATGGAATGTGCGAAAACGCAGGACGGGAGGGGAGTGCCAGTGATAACAAAACGAGGTCCCTGGTAACTGGGCATCTAGAAGGCGCCAGTAAGTCTGCGACGGTCCACTTCAATTCTCAAAGGCCTGCATGAGAATGGGCAAGGTAATTGTCCCCACATGTCTCGTCGGGTCGCCTGAAGGGGACAAGTCACGCAAAAGCCGCAGAAACAGGTGTTCAGTTTTCTACAACAGTCACGGAGACAGAGTGGTAAACCTCTCATGACGTCCCCCGAAGCCAGTTGACAAAGACTTCGCCGCATGCCTATGAAGGGTATGAGTCACCCCGGAGAGGTGGGGGGTGGAGTGGTGGTGGTGGTGTGGAGTGGGGGGGGGAGACCAACACCTGGGAGAAGAGGAGTTGGAGGAGGAGGGGGGGGGTGGAGGTCTAATGAATCCCATTGTAAACTAGCCATCCCCCCCACACCCCTAAGTGTCGTTCAGCGGTTGGGGCAGTTCTTCAACAAGGATGTAACAGATGTCGTTCACACTTAACGTCTCACAAGAATGACTTGCCAGTCGCTCAATTTGATTTTCCAGTCAAACTTGGGAGAAGTAGACGAGAGCGGAATTCGAACCCAGACACACATGGGCAGTTCCAAAGCCAGGTGAGGGTCTTCACCATTGTGCCACACCTTTCCCCTAAATGACTCGTCACCCGGTTGGAGAAGAGGGACAACAGGGTAAAGGAGGTGAGGAGGGGTGGGGTGGGGGGAGTGGGAGAGGATGAGTGGGTGTGGGATGGTGGTGGGGGGTTAAAAGGAATGCTCATTTCAAAACTATTGTCCGTCTCCCACCAGTTGTCTGAAAGTGGCCTGTGCACCTGACTGGTTGTATCACTTCAGAACGTCTGTGCCCCACGGATTTATACACTTCCTGTCTCCAGCCTCGCAGGGCAAAAAGGTTGCCTGGGGGCTACTTCGCACGAGCCACTTAATAAATAGACCTAGGGGTGTATCCATTCAATCACCAAGGCAACGTAAGACCTTTAATTAACCCACTTCACAGCTAGCCACAGAACGTCCCAACAAGGATGGCTCATTCAACAAGGGCCCGTAACCAAGAAACGGAATTCTAGGTAATTCCATGCGGCCAGCAAGGACGTTCTTCCTCGTTTTCCACTGTTATTCTTTTCTTGTTTGAACCTCTCTACGTGACGGACGGTGACAGAATCTAGGCTGAGTGGTGGGTAACCCTTGGTTGCTAATCAGGCTTAGTGTCCAGTAGTACTGCCCTGGGGTATGGTGAGGCTGGGAGCGAGGGACGGGGGGGATGGGATGGGTGTGGGAACTTGTCTCTACTTTGGTGGCGGAGTTGAAGCAATGAACGCGCAAAGTTAAATGAGAACACCCCCCCGCCCCCCCTTTCTCTTCGGTTTAGTTTATTGCCTATTGCCAACACTTTTTCCAAACTAACAAGAAAACAGGGATAACATACTTTTTTTTTTTTTTTTTTGCAGGCATACTTCTACTGCTCTTACTACTACTTCAAAACGATACTATGTGCAAGTGAGGATTTTTTTTAATGAGTGGCAGAAAGTGATTTAAGATTCCAGAACTATCTCAAAGCAATGATCGCATGCTAGTGATATAATAATAAAAATAATAATGATAATGTTCATAATAACACGAATAATAACTTCTGTCGTCCTTGAGTAAAGTTGAAGTGTGACATCGAAGAAAGAATAATACTCCAGTTAAAAACTGACTAAAAACGGTAGCGGGACTAAACATTGCACACCCCAACACACACATACACGTCTCAAGCAATGAGAACATCTACTGAAATAAGTCTATGCATATTATTTTGGGTTCTCGCATTCGGAGCATTCAAGCTATAGTCAGATGTTCAAAAGACATGCAGAAATACAATCAACAAATTGTTATCCTATGTTTTTACAGGTAGTAAGGCAAGTCCAGAAACAACTGACTGAACTTGAAAGGAAAAAGAAAAGTACATCAGTTAGAGATGCCGGAAAACCTGTCTGCAGCACCAAATGAACACTACTGTAGTTCCCCAAGCAAGAGAGGGATACAAAATAAAAAGGAAAAAAATCACCTCTAGTTGGGGCTGTATACCACAGACCCTAACACACAGGCCCTGGACATTGTGGAAATCAAATATGAGCCGAGTAGTTGCTGTAGTTGGTGGACATGAAAACATGAGGAAACAGAAGCATTTCATGTTAGATACTGTATCACTGTTCTTAAACAACTAAAGTCAATTTGTGCTAGAGCTCTAAATAAGACCTTAAAAAATAATGAAAAATAAACCCCCGCTCCACCCCCCCAAAAACAAACAAAAACAAACAAAAACATGCAAAGATAAAAGAAAATGTCACTTACATTTTTGAAGACGGTTTTGAAAATGTCACATTTTTGAAGACGGTTTCCCGAGCGTTTCTTATCACTGAGGCATACAGACTTAACGGTATCTAATATTTGGTTCTATCAAGTGACGTGGTTGTGTCGCTAGTAGTGGGGTCTGCTGTGATTGGCTGAGCTAGTAACCTGCCGCGATCAATTCAGGGCTGTCCACAGCAATAGCTATAGACTTTAGTTCCGCCCCTCTTCCTCGCCCCGCCCTCTCACTCTCTCCTCTAAACACTTAAGCCTCGCCCTCTCACTCTCTCCTCTACACGGCCCGCCCTCTTCTTTTTCGCCACCTTCTCCCCCCTCCCCCAACCCTCATCCCCTCTCCCTCCTCCCATTGCACAGTACCGATTTGTACGAGGTACAGAACCAGATCCTATTGCTCATAACAGCTGAGAGAGAGAGAGAGAGAGAGAGAGAGAGAGAGATGAAAAAAAGGGACTGCTGCAAAGACAAAACGGCACTGAAAATTATTAGTAGTTTTAAAATATTAGGAATTGATTTTACAAAACAAAACAAACTAGGTTTGCAAAAATCTGCATATACGCCAATGTCACTAAAGGTTTAATACGAACAACAAGGAGAAAAAGATTCATCTATTCATGTACCAGTAGATTTACTTGGTAAAATGGTTGTGCCAGTTTTATTGTACGGTTCTGATATTTGGGAGGGGAAATGGGGGATACGTACATTTAAAACTCTAATTGACAAATCATATTTTCAACTTGAATTCTCAAAGAATATTCTTGTTTGAAGCATAACACTTTGCATTGCTTAGTTTGTGGCGAAACAGGAAGATATATTCGCAATATGCTTTAGTTTCCGTCTTGATGGTTCGTTTTTTGGGGGGGCTTTAAAAAAAGAAAAGAAAAAGAAGCATGCATTATCCGGTCTCAAAATTGTCGTTAGGGTTTACCAAAACCTTGAGAAATTTACAAGACAAAGATCTCATCAGTCCGATCTGCTTGGCGTAATACGAATTAAGGGATTCTCGAAAGATTCTAATTAATATGACTGTGTGTGGGGATATAAAATATTGTTCAAATATCGAGAAGAGACGGGATATGGGGTTAGCGAGTCGGATTGTCACTACGTTGAACCAGTGCTATGAACCAGTGCTACGTTGGAAATTGTAAACACTTCTTTTGGACAACAAGATCGTATCGCTACATCGGATCATCACCACAACCGCTACCACGACCACAACCACACACACACACACACTAACGAGAAGAAGTAAAGGTGGGTGAGACACAAGACTGATGACTGAGGCTAATAACAGCACCCACCCTTACAACACCCTTTTCCTCAACAAGCTATAAAAAGCCCTGTCATGATACACAACAACCCGCAAGTACAATCATGACCCCCTCCCTCTCCAACCCTTTGACGTCGTTTTCTGGTCAGATCATTCACGTCTGTGTGCGTGTGTGTGTGTGTGTGTGTGTGTGTGTGTGTGTGTTTGTGTGCAGATTATGTAAATGGACATATAAAATAGTATATAGTACTATTATAACATGCTTAACTCAGTCTGTGTTTATCATAAATATCTGCTGTAATCTGTGTGTGTGTGTGTGTCTGTGTGTGCGTGTGTGTGTGTGTTCGTAGGTGTGTGCGTGTGACTGAAGCCTGATTATTTGAATAACACTGCGAAACGAACGATGAACGCCCAATGGCAGCTTGTCAGTCAGCCTTACACTAACCAGATGGGCTCTCCGTTGTGCAGACGACTCCGTGTTTGGAAAACAGCTTAGAGTTCTGGGCTCTCTGACCGAAGATATGCGCTACATTAAAGCTTTCATTATCCATATCATATTTTTATCGGACGGGCGCAATAGCTGAGTGGTTAAAGCGTTGGACTTTCAATCTGAAGGTCTCTGGTTCGAATCTCGGTCATGGCGCCTGGTGGGTAAAAGGGTAGAGATTTTCCCCTAGCTAATTGTTTGCGTGCGCGCGTGTGTGTGTGTGACAGACAAACAAAGACAAATACAGAGAGAGAGAGAAAGTGAGAAAGAGAAAGAGCGAGACAGGGGTTAAAATTTGTACATAAAATGTACATAGATTTGTCCTAAAAAAAACCCCAGTTCATTTCAATCATGAAATCAGTTTAATAATTGTCATGGGACAAAACTGGAAGAAAATAATATAATGATAATGGAAACATGATTACGATAACAGTAACCCTCATAGACCAGAACTGGAAGAAGACAATGTGTGGTCTGTTTGTACCGATCATGGGCCTTCCTGTCCCGTCTCCAGACATATCTCTGTGTGTGTGTGTGTGTGTGTGTGTGTGTGTGTGTGTGTGTGTGTGTGTGTGTGTGTGTGTGTGTGTGTAAGTGTGTGTGTGTGTGTGTGTGTGTGAGAGAGAGAGAAGAGTGTGTGTGTGTGTGTGTGTGCGTGTGTTTGTGTGTGTGTGTGGATGTGTGTGTTTGTGTGTGTGTGCGCGTGTACGTGTGTGTGTGTGTGTGTGTGTGCACTCACGTGCAGGCGTACTTGCACCCATACATTTTTTTTACTGTCTGAGAAGAACATTTGATTCCACTTCAACATTTTTGTCTGCTCGGTTCTTGATTTTTAGTGCTGTTCCTTGTATTATTTCCCCTTATTCTGTTTAGTTGAATCAGAAGAAAACACAATGCATGGCAATCAACCTGGATCACAGATCATCAGCAATAGATACACACGTTATCGTTTGAAGAGAAATCAAAAGGTGTACATCCCAACATAATTGATTAGGTTGTATAATGTATCATCCTGGTTTGCCTGTTCCCGATTCGCCACTGAATTCATCAAAGTTCAACAAATTCTTACCTTTTCCACAAGTCCAGCAGACTACTCGAGTAACCTCAACGATGTAGACGACTGAAGCACACAGCAACACCCGGTAGGATTCAAGAAAGAACGAAACTGCTTCAAACAACGTAGCTGACCCTTCTTCCGATACACAACAAGGCCGCAAGCATGTGTGTACAATTGCCGGCCAATCCGATCTGCGACAATCTCTACACACATTCCCGTGGCGAGCCAATCAACTCTTTGCAACCCTTTTACAATGTGGCTAAGCCCCTTTCTTTTCTTACGTGGTGTGGACAGTAGCTATCAGAGCCCATACATACACTATCTGGGCATGTGTGTGTGTGTGTATTGTTCACAGGAATCTTCCAGCCTTATGTTAGCGTCTGACGCGACTCTTCACACTGATTTAAATTCAGTGGATGACGCATGCTGTCTTTGAGCTCCTTTGCCAACTGAATGTCATTGAAAGTGTTCTATCAGTCATTTTGCAACTCGTGTCAGTACAGCGTGAAGCGGTAGCTTCAGATATGTAGCCGAGCGCTCAGCTGGCTATGATGACTGCTTCACGGCAAGCTTTTATTTGCCCGTGGTTTTAGATAAGCTGACATCCCTGTGTGTGCTGCCACAGCATGCTTTGCACTGCACTGTTTTCCTGTAATAACGTTGGTCAATGAATCATTGGCAGATATCAATCAAGCCACAACATTCGGCGTGTCGTGGAGGCAAGCATAACATAATTTCATCGAAATGTGACAAGTCCAAGAAGGTAGCCAAGTCTCCTGTCAAGAAGGCAGCCAAGTTTCCTGCCAAGAAGGCGGCCAAGCCCAAGA
>NC_134907.1:15745993-15748493 GCF_041734735.1 Babylonia areolata
TAATCACCAGTCTATGTCGGTCACGCAATAATAAAACAACAAACAAAACAAAACAATAAAAAAATCAGGCTCTGGTCGGCCACATGGGTCCCTCCTGCAGAATAATTATTCTGAAAAAATTTTTAAAATGAAATGAAATAAAATAAAATAATGATAATGACAATCGCCAGTCTATGTTCGGTCACACAGGCACCCTAACTATTGAATGATATAAAATCAACAACACAGTGTAATAGAATAAATATATAAGTAAATAGACAAAGAAATAGATAAATAGATATCATTAGATGAATATTATCAAATGAATATATATTTGATTATCAAATAAATAAATGTTATTAAATAAATATATATTATTAGATAAATGGATATTATTAAGTAAATAATTATAGATAAATGAGCTTGTGTTCGGTCGCATGAGTACCATCCTAAAAAAAAAGAAGAGAAAAAAAGAATAAAATAATGAGACGGAATAAAATGACCAGTCCAGTGACTCACGGTTACATGCTGTTGAACGATCAATAAGATCAGTAACTAAATAATAACTAAACTATAGTCTCAAGGCCTGACTAAGCGCGTTGGGTTACGCTGCTGGTCAGGCCTCTGCTTGGCAGATGTGGTGTAGCGTATATGGATTTGTCCGAACGCAGTGACGCGTCCTTGAGCTACTGAAACTGAAACTGAAACTAACTAAACCAGGTAACTAAAAATCAGCCTTTTAGTCAGTCCCAAGGGCATCAATATTTTGGTATCGAACGATCACAATAATAATAACAATAATAATAACAATAATGATAATGATGATAACAATAATGATATATATATATATATATATTTCTTCTTTTAAGCATAACAAAGTTAAAAAAAACAACAAAAAACAACTAAAAGCAGATGCCTGGTATATATATATATATATATATATATGATCAATTAATTATATACAAAATCATAGCATATTTTTTTTAAACTCTGTCGCCAGTAATCTCTCTCACGCTACTTCTTTTTGTGTATATGAATCACAGCTTTGGTTTGTCTATCTATCTATTGATTTATTTATTGATATGAGGGCCTATGATTCAAGATGTACACGCTTATTTACAACCGACCTTCGTTTTATTCTGAATAAGACATATCATATTTTCCCAGAAACTTTCTGACACAAAACCGTGCTGTTTCCGTTTTCATGTATTTCCTTACTTCTTCTGTTCCATTGCGACAGTGTCTGTTCGTCAAAATCATGGCATGAAACGCTATGAAACATTCGTTATTAACACACACACACACACACACACACACACACACACACACAGATATACAGAGAGAGAGAGACTGACAGAGAGGCCCGCCACACACACACACACACACACACACACACACACGGCCGCGCACTCATATCCACAGAGTCAAACAGAGATAGGCAGGCAGACAGCGACAGAGACAGAGAGATACAAGACCTGTACTATTGTAACGTCTAGAACACACAGCCACACACACACACACACACACACACACACACACACACACACACACACACACACACACGCACGCACTCACTCACACACACACACACACACACACACACACACACAGAGTACGGCAGACGGACAGAGGTACGTATCACATAATCGCCAGCACCCCTGCGTGCTAGTGGCGAGAGAGTAAGTGGACAGAGGTAGGAGTACATGCACAACGAAATGACTGTGAGGCGGGAAGTACGTCTTAGAAGATACAAGTCTCAGGTTTTTTTTGGTTTTTTTGTTTTGTTTTCTTCCTTTTTAACAGTGCGATACTATAATGGTGTATAGTCTTACAGCCAGCACCAACTTGAACCCTATTATAGTCAATACACGATTGAAAGAAAACTATACTCTCTCTCTCTCTCTCTCTCTCTCTCTCTCTCTCTCAGCTACAAACTACCTCAGAGACAATTCACCAATTCACACACACATGTACACACACGTGTGCACACACACACAAGACGCCATAGAGATTTCTGTTGATGAATGACATCAACACTCAACCGTTTTCTCGATTGGAACCTGGGGTACTAAGTTCTGGGAGCGTCATTCGGGAGCGTGTCGATACTCCCCCGTATCGATACTCCCCCGTGTCCATACTCCCCCGCGTCAATACTCCCCCGTGTCGATACTCCCCCGCGTCAATACTCCCCTGTGTCAATACTCCCCTGTGTCAATACTCCCCCATGTCGATACTCCCCCGTGTCGATACTCCCCGCGTCAATACTCCCCCGTGTCCATACTCCACTGTGTCGATACTCCCACGCGTCAATACTCGACACGGGGGAGTATTGACGCGGGGGAGTATTGACACGGGGAGTATTGACACGGGGGAGTATCAGGCTGACCCATCGGGAGCATGTCGATACTCCCCCGTGTCGATACTCCCCCGCGTCAATACTCCCCCGTGTCATTACTCCCCCGTGTCGATACTCCCCCGTGTGTGTGTGTGTGTGTGTGTGTGTGTGTGTGTTTGACGCGGG
>NC_134907.1:15753493-15755993 GCF_041734735.1 Babylonia areolata
TCACAGTCCTGAGCACGATAAAAGCTGTTAGCTTGTTGTTGTTCCACTGTCTATCTGTACATGTGTGACATATTTACTGAATAAAAATTGTGTTAAAAAAAATAAAATAAATAAAAAAGATAGTAGAGTGCCTGTGTGACCGAAAATAGACTGGCGATTTTGATTATCATTATTTTAGTTTATTTCATTTCTTTCTTTTTTTTTTTTTTTTTTTTTCAAAATAATTATTCTGCAGGAGGGACCCATGTGGCCGACCAGAGCCTGATTTTTGTTGTTGCAGTTTTTTGTTTGTTGTTTTATTATTGTGTGACCGACATAGACTGGTGATTATATTTATTTGTTTATTTCTTTTTTTTTTTAATGTTTTATCGCATAACAGCAGACAGCATTGCGACCAATCAGAGACTGATATTTCAGTTTCAGTTTCAGTAGCTCAAGGAGGCGTCACTGCGTTCGGACAAATCAATATACGCTACACCACATCTGCCAAGCAGATGCCTGACTGATGACTGTATGTAATTTATTTATTTATTTATTTATTTATTTATCATTCTTTTTGTTATATTTCTCATCATTCAAGACTAGGTGCCTCTGTGACCGAACATGGACTGGTCTTTTTTTATTTCATTATTATTTGTTGTTTTCTTTTCTTTTTTTTTTCTTTTTTCTCTCTTTTTTCAGGAAGGTACCTATGTGACTAACCACAAATTGGTGATATTTTTTTTTTAAATCATTAATCTATAATTATTTAGTTGACAATGTTTATCGATTTACCTATTCATTCATTCTGTTATTGTTTGTTTTGGTTTGTTTTGTTTTGTTGTTTTTGTTGTTTTGGTTTTTTTGTGAGCCTGTGTGACCGAAAATAGACTGGCGATTATTATTATCATATATATATATATATTTTTTTTTTTTCATCATAATTCAGCAGGATGTACCCATGCAACCGACCAAAGGCCGAAGTCTTTATTTTGTTGTACTTTAATATTGTGTGACATAGACTCACAAGTGATTACATCTATTTGTTTATTTGTATCTTTTATTTATTTATTTTTTAAATGTAATCGTATAAACAGTAGACAGCATTGCGACTGATCAGAAACTCTAGATATGAGTGTATTTATTTATTTATTTTTTATGCATTTATTTATTAATCATTCGTTTTTGTTTTGTTTTGTTTTGTTTTTCGTTCAACGATAGGTGCCTGTGTGACGGAACATAGACATGTGATTTATTTTTAAAAAATTCAGAAGAAGGTACTAGTATAACCGACCAATTTCTTTTTTTTTTTTTTTTTTACTTTGGTTATTTTATTTGTTTCATTTTTTTCCCATAATTTCTTTCATTTTTGTTTTATCTTAATCGTTTAACTCACTCAGTATGACCCGTCCTCTCTCTCCTCTACACAGACCCCTCGGATGTCCAGTGGGTGTCTGAATGACCCAACCTTTAGCTTCCGACGTAAGAATTGTGGTATTCTTTGTCAACATTCACCTCTTCAGTATAAGAGCCTTCCACTTGCAATATTTTTATGATGGTAATTGGGGTGAAACGCTGTTAACGTCGTCTCTTTCGCCGTTCATATGGAGAGAGTTAATAGTAGGCACCGGTGTGAACAACTAGGATTTTTTAAAATTATTCATTTATCTATTTATTCATTTAGTCATCATTTAACTTTCATCGATTGGTATATAGTTAGTTAGTTAGTTAGTTAGTTAGTTAGTTAGCTAGGTAGGTAGTTAGGTAGTTGGTTTAACGTTCACCAATACGTGCGAGCTAGCGGATGCGCGACCGACCAAAGACTGCTGATTTTGTTTATTTATTTATCTGTTTATTCATCGATTTACTTATTTATCTATTTATTTATAGGTAGGCTAACCCGTGCATGAAAACAGACCGGTGAATTTATTATTTTAATTCCTATCTTTTTAAAGGTTTGTATATATATATATATATATATGTATATATGTATGTATACCCGTCTGACCAACCATAGACTGGTGTATCTATTTATTTAGGCCTATTCATGTTTCATTGTTCAGCAGTAGGTGGATGAACCACGCGAAAGACCATAGACTGGTGATTGTATCTATTTTTTTTAATGAATTTATTATAAATTCATAATCTTTTATTCATCGCTCAATAGTAGGTAAATTTTACCATCCCGATCAACCTAAAAACTAGTTACTTCTTATTAATTTCTTTACTTATTTCATTTTTTGCATCAATAACATTATTTTCCACCGTAATTTTCGACCTTAACTCTTTCCATACGAACGGCGAAAGAGACGACGTTAACAGCGTTTCACCCCAATTACCATCATCAAAATATTGCAAGCGGAAGGCTTTTATACTGAAGACGTGAATGTTGACAAAGAATATCACAATTCTGACGACGGAAGCTAAAGGTTGGGTCATTCAGACACCCACTGGACATCCGAGGGGTCTGTGTAGAGGAGAAGAGAGGACTGGCCGTACTGAGTGAGTTAAGACTTGTTGC
>NC_134907.1:15760993-15763493 GCF_041734735.1 Babylonia areolata
AAAAGAATAACAGTGGAAAACAAGGAAGAACGTTTTGGGCCCCATGGAATTACCTAGAATTCCGTTCCTTGGTTACAGGCCCTTGTTGAATGAGTCATTCTTGTTGGGACGTCCTGTGGCTAGCTGTGAAGTGGGTTCATTAAAGGTCTTATGTCTGCCTTGGTGATTGAATGGATACACCCCTAGGTCTATTTATAGGTAGCACGTGCGAAGTAGCCCCCAGGCAACCTTTTTGCCCTGCAAGGCTGGAGACAGGAAGTGTATAAATCTGTGGGCACAGACGTTCTGAAGTGATGCAACCAGTCTGGTGGACGGGTTGCTTCAGACAACTGGCGGGAGATGGACAATAGTTTTCAAAATGAGCATTCCTTTCAAAGCCCCCCACACACACCATCCCACACCCACTCATCCTCTCTCACTTCCCCCACCCCACCCCTCCTCACCTCTACCCTGTTGTCCCTCTTCTCCAACCAGGTGACGAGTCATTTAGGGGAAAGGTGTGGCACAATGGTAAAGACCCTCATCTGGCTTTGGAACTGCCCATGTGTGTCTGGGTTCGAATTCCGCTCTCGCCTATTTCTCCCAAGTTTGACTGGAAAATCAAATTGAGCGACTGGCAAGTCATTCAGCTGAAACGTTAAGTGTGAAAGACATCTGTTACATCCTTGTTGAAGAACTGCCCCAACTGCTGAATTACACTTGGGGAGGGGGGGGGGTATGGCTAGTTCACAATAGGATTCATTAGACCTCCCCCCCCCCTCCTCCTCCTCTTCTCCAAGATGTTGGTCTCCCCCCCCCACTCCACCACCACCCCATCCCCCCACCTCTCCAGGGTAACTCATACCCTTCATAGGCATGCGGCGAACGCTTTGTCAACTGGCTTCGGGGGACGTCACGAGAGGTTTACCACTCTGTCTCTGTGACTGTTGTAGAAAATTGAACACCTGTTTCTGCGGCTTTTGCGTGACTTGTCCCCTTCAGGCGACCCGACGAGACACATGTGGGGACAATTACCTTGCCCATTCACATGCAGGCCTTTGAGAATTGAAGTGGACCGTCGCAGACTTACTGGCGCCTTCTAGACGCCCAGTTATCGTGGACCTCATTTTGTTATCACTAGCACTCCCCTCCCATCCCCTCCTGCGTTTTCGCGCATTCCATGGTCAGCTGTTACACTGTTTAAACACAATTACAAAGATGGACAATAGAAAGTGAAGACATCCCTCCCGGGGAGAGGGTGGTAGTGGTGGTGGTGGTGATATCAACACCTCGAGGCGGTGGCTGTCTGTAGTTTGTGAAGTGGTAAAACTCCTTGCGGGGGGGCTTGCAGGCCCTTGTCACGTTGAGTTCAGTGGTCTGGAAGGGGTGTGGGAGAAAAAACTGTGACCCACTGGTTCTTTTGAAGAACTGTTGACAGCTTTATGGCTTTCCGCGTTCTTCAGCAACTGTGCCGGGGGATGGTGGTGGGTGGGGGGCGGGGGGGGGGGGGGGTGGCAGTAGGGGGAGAGAGCTCTCTCCAATTCATCTTTCGGTCTGTGTGTGTTGTTGTTTTTGCCTTGGAGCCAGTCTGCTTGTTTGTATACACACACACATACACACACACACACACACACACACACACTCTCTCTTTATTTATTTATTTTTTTCTCAATGCCTAAGTGCGTTGGGTTACGCTGCTGGTCCGGCATCTGCTTGGCAGATGTGGTGTAGCGTATATGGATTTGTCTGAACGCAGTGACGCCTCCTTGAGCTACTGAAACTGAAACTCTCTCTCTCCCTCTCTCTCTCTCTCTCTCTCTCTCTCTCTCCTATCCACCTTTGTGTGCTTTTCTTTGCCTTGGCGTTAGTATGCTTGTTTGCATCTCTGTCTGTCTGTCCGTCTGTCTGTCTCTGTCTTCTCTCTCCCTTTCTCTCCCCCTCTCTCTCTCCCTCTTTCTCCCCTCCTCTCTCGCTCTCGCTTTCTCTTTCTTTCTTTCTATCCATCTTGCAGTTTGTGTGTTTTTTCTATACTTTGGCGTTAGTCTGTTCGTGTGCATCTCTCTCTCCCTCTTTCATTCTCACTCCCTCCCTCTGTCTTTTTCCTATCCATATCGGTCTGTGTGTGCGTGTGTTTGTTGTTGTCTGTCTGCTTGTTTGTGTGTGCATCTCACTCCCTGTCTCTCTCCCTCTCCACCCCCCTCGCTCACCATCTTTATCTTCTCCCCCCCCCCTCTCTTTTTTTCTCTCATCCCCCTCACCATCTGTATCTCTCTCTCTATCTCTCCCATTTTTCTCTCTCATCCCCCTCTCTCACCATCTTTCTCTCTCCCCCCCCCCCCCCACTCTCTCTTCCCATATTTGTGTCACGTCCCTTCTCATCTCCATCTTGTCTCTCTCTCTCTCTCCTATCCATTTGTCAGCTTGTGTGTATGTTTGATTCTTGACTTCATGTCTGTCTGCTTGTTTGTGTACATCTCTCTCCCTCTCTCTATCTGCTTGGCAGATGTGGTGTAGCGTATAT
>NC_134907.1:15768493-15770993 GCF_041734735.1 Babylonia areolata
GTCTGTCTGTCAACTGTACTTCGTCTCTCTCTCTCTCTGTATGTCTGTCTGACATGGGGATGATGACAATAATAATATTGATAATAATGATGGCGACAATGATGATAATGATAATAATGGTAATGGTAATGATATGAAAAGTAAAAAATATGTTTCCCGCTACCCTTTTGTACACAAAAAAAGCCCAACATTGTAATCCAAACTTTAGGTACCCTACACTTATTGAGTCCAGCCTTTTTTCTTTTTTTTTTTTTTTTTCTTTTTTTCTTTTTTTTTGTGTTAAGTTATGAAAATGGGAATGATACAAGTTGTATGGAAACACAACACACTTTTTTTCTTTTTTTTTTTTAATACACAGAATGACAGACGCTGATGGTCACACGATAATGATCAAGAATCGCCCTCTGCACACAACCCCCCCCCCCCTTCCGGCCCCCCCTCCCCCCACACCTTAACCATCCTCCCATCCCATCTTGTCCCCTCTCCTTCAACCGCCCTGTCTCCCTGTGCCATGCCCACTCTCTTTCACGGGCTTGCTAAACACAATTTATTTATTTATTTATTTATTTATGAGTCCATGGGTCTCTTTGTGTTCACATCAACATCACACAAGATCGAACTGGTCACTATTGACACATTTAGGCCCACAAGTTTGCAGAAAAGTGAGTGGTGTTCATGTATAAAAAGAATTAAAAAAAAAAAAAACCGGAAAAAAGATAAAAGGTGCCTGCTTGTGACAGCTGATAGCCTTACTCAATCCAAAAATAGCGAGAGGCTTCGAAACATAGTATTCTATGTCACTGGCTCCTGCTTGGGAAAGCAAACCATCTTTCCCAGACTGAATGCCTTGCCTTGTGTTCATGATCGCGGTTGTTTGTGTTTTTTTTTTTTTTTCTGTTTTGTTGTTGTTGTTGTTTTTAAATACATTTTTCATGTTTTTGTTTGTGTGTTGTTGTGTTTTTTTGTGTTTTTTTTTAATTCTAATGCTTTAATCATGGGTTCCCCGTTTCAGAATCTTGACGCAAAGAACACGACCTCGCCGACGGTTCTGAGGAGGCACCAGGAGAGGTCTCTGACGCTTAGCTGCTCCTGGTCTGACAGTGAGATGGAGGAGGAGAAAATGCAGGTACAGGTGGAGGTGGTGGAGGATGTGGAGATGGAGGTGGAGGAGGCAGAGGAGATGATGGAGGTGGAGGAGGCCGAGGAGATGATGGAGGTGGAGGAGGAGGTGGAGAAGATGGAGGTGGAGGAGGAGGTGGAGAAGATGGAGGTGGAGGAGGAGGAGGAGAATATGGAGGTAGATGTGGAGGATGAGGACATGGAGGTGGAGGAGGTGGAGGATGAAAACATGGAGGTGGAGGAGGTGGAGGACGATAAAATGAACGTGTGCCCGAACTAGCCCCAAGACGTCAGCAATGACGACGAGGTAGAGGATGTAGACGTGGAAGTGTGCCCGAACTACATCCAAGACGTCAGCAATGACGACGAGGTGGAGGATGTAGAGGTTTGAAGTGTGCCCGAACTACCTCTAAGACGTCAACAATGACGTCAGGCCCGCTTGGATTGCTCCATTCTCATCACCTCCACCAGCATCACCTCTACCAGCATGCCAGGATGCAAGAAGACTCGTGCGCCGCGAGCAGAATCTGGCGAAGGAGCTACACGCCATGAAGAAAAGTGGCTGCAGCTGCAAGAACGGATGCCGAAAGGGGAAGTGTGAATGCCTCGACGCTGGCGTCGAGTGCTGCCCCCACGAGGACCTCCCCAGGGAGCAAATGTGGATTGCTCGTGCCGTCACAGGGTCCCTTACTACCCCAACACACCGGGACCTCAACGTCCGAGGCCAGGCACAAGGCGAGGAGGCGGCGCTTCCTTCAGGTTCAGGCCAACAACCTTCTAGGACATGAGAAACTGGAACCAGCCGCTGGTCCTTCCCCCCCCCCCCCTCCCCCCCAACACGCACACTTATGTATTCATGTGTGTGACGTTTTGCGCTTTTACTCTTGTGTACAAAGGAGTGCATATGCGCAACAACAACAACAACAACAACAACAACACACACACACACACACACACACACCCTCCGCCCGGTGCCGGGGGTTCTTACAGTTATATAGATAACATCCCAGCCTTCGTGGAACTGTGTGCTAGAATTTTTTTTTCTCTTATATTACTCTTTGTTTCTGCACACACACACACACACACACACACACACACACACACACCCGCCGTCTCCCCGTGTTTTGTTGTTGTTGTTTGTTTTTGGGTTTGTTTTTTGGGTTTTTTTTTTTTTTTGAAGTGTTTTTTTTTCTCCCTTTTTTTTGTAATCTGGGGATGATGAATTAAGCAGAATGGCTGGCGTCTTCAGCATGGCCTAGTCTTATTTGCCATATGGAGCTAAATGGTTGGTATGCTGTGTTTTGTGGGTTTGTCTTAAGTGTCTTCTTGTAGATGTAATAAAAGTGGTTTTTGGTTATAGATGTGACACTTTTGTGTTGAT
>NC_134907.1:15780993-15785993 GCF_041734735.1 Babylonia areolata
CAAACCATATACGCTACACCACATCTGCCAAGCAGACAGAGACAGCGACTGATGGAAAGTTTGTACTTCCCCCCCCCCCCCCCCCCCCCCCCCTTAGGAGAGCCAGTAGTGAGATTTGGACACTCTCCCCAAACTCCTCCCTCCCTCCCTTCCGTCCCTCCCCACCCACCCCCAACCCCCCGTCCCCTTCCCACCCTCCCTCCTCAGCCTCCGCCTTTCCCCTCCACTCCCACACTCCACCCCCATTCTCTTGACGATTCTCAAAGTGTGCTATTCCGCCGACCCAGTTGTGTAACATTTCACGCGATCGCCGTAGCGGAAATCAAATGTCAGGGGTGCTTTCCCTTGTTTTCCTTTTCTCCCTTGGGGGGTTGGTCATGTGATAGTTTGGAGGGAAGGGAGAAAACTCTTTCCACACAGTTTCTGGCCTCAGACCGCCACCTGGTGTTGTTAATGTGTTGTGGGGGGGCTTATACCCCTTCCGTCCGCTCCCTCTCTCCTTCCCTCCCACTCCCTGAGAGAGTGAGAGACAGACAGACAGAAAGACTGAGAGACAGACAGAGTGACAAAAACAGACAAAAAAGAAAAAAAGAAAAAAAAAAACAGAGAGAGAAACACAGAGAGAGAGGCGTGGAAACAGAGACAGAAATGAGAGAGAGAAAGGGAGAGAGAGAGGGAGAGAGAGAGAGGCAGAGAAAGAAAGAGAGAAAGAGCGTGAGACAGAAAGAGAGAAGGGGGGTGTGGGGGGGGGATTAGAGAAAATGGGAGAAGGAAAAAGAGGGACAGAGAGGGGAGAGAGAGAGAAAGAGAGAGAGAGACAGGGGGGGATGAAGGGAGAGGGAGGGAAGAAGGGAGAAAGAAAGAAAGATATATGGAGAGACATGGAGAGAGGAGGAGAGAGAAAGGAAAGTTTCAGTTTGTTTCACTTTCTCAAGGAGGCGTCACTGCGTTCGGACAAATCCATACACGCTACACCACATCTGCCGAGCAGATGCCCGACCAGCAGCATAACCCAACGCGCTTAGTCAGGCCTTGAGTGCATGCTTACATATTTGTGTACCTATGAAAGTGGATTTCATTTTACGTAATTTCGCCAGAGGACAACACTCTCGTTGCCATGGGTTCTTTTTCAGTGCGCCAAGTGCGTGCTGCACACGGGACCTCGGTTTATCGTCTCATCCGAAAGACTAGACGCTCAGTTTGATTTTCCAGTCAAACTTAGGAGAAAGGGCGAGAGTGGGATTCGAACCCACACCCTCACGGACTCTCTGTATTGGCAGCTGAGCGTCTTAACCATTCTGCCACCTTCCTCCTTGAAAGGAAAGCATATAGAGAAAGGAAAGGAGAGGGAGACAGAGAGAGACAGAGAGATAGGGGGCGTGGGGGGAGAGAGAAAAGGGGAAAAGGAGAGAGAGGGACAGAGAGAGGGGTGAGAGAAAGGGGAGGAAAAGAGTTAGAGGGATGGAGAGAGAGATAGATAGAAAGAGTAGGAGGAGAGGGAGGGGGAGGAGAGGGAGAAGGAGGAAAATAAGAGATAGAGAGAGAGAGAGAGAGAGAGAGAGAGAGAGAGAGAGAGACAGAGAGAGAGAGAGAGAGAGAGAGAGAGAGAGAGAGAGAGAGAATGAAACGAGAGAAAAAAAACAACCGAAACGAAATTAAACGAAATGAAACGAAACAAGACGTAATGTTATGAGCCAGGGTAATGAAAAGAAATTAAAAAAAAAGGGGTGGGGAGGGGAGGCCGTGTAGAATGTGCATCAAAATGGACACATTAATGGCAGAACTATCCGTCCCCCCTCCGCCCCCCCCCCCCCCCCCCCCCCCCCCCCCCCCCCCCCAAAAAAAAAAATTCAAATCGACTACCAAATGGCAGAGTGGACCAGACGCTCATCTGCCAATACAGTGTCCGTGAGGGTCTGGGTTCGAATCCCGCTCTCGCCCTTTCTCATAACTTTCACTGGAGATTCAAACTGAGCGTGTAGACGAAAAATCGAGCTAGGTCCCGTGTGCAGCATACACTTGGCGCACTGTAAAAGAACCCACGGCAAGAAAAAAAGCGTTGTCCACTGGCAAAGTTCTGTAGAAGAAGAAACCCCTCCTGATAGGTACATAAATGTATGTGCATGTACTCAAGGCCTGACAAAGTTACGCTGCTGGTCAGGCATCTGCCTAGCAGATGTGGTGTAGCGTTTATGGATTTGTCCGAACGCAGTGACGCCTCCTTGAGAAAACTGAAACTGAAACTGAAAAGCTACGGAATGACCGCCATTTTGACAGGCCAACACTGGAGTGGTGGCCTAGAGGTAACGCGTCCGCCTAGGAAGCGAGAGAGAATCTGAGCGCGCTAGTTCGAATCACGGCTCAGCCGCCGATATTTTCTCCCCCTCCACTAGACCTTGAGTGGTGGTCTGGACGCTAGTCATTCGGATGAGACGATAAACCGAGGTCCCGTGTGCAGCATGCACTTAGCGCACGTAAAAGAACCCACAGCAGCAAAAGGGTTGTTCCTGGCAAAATTCTGTAGAAAAATCCACCTCGATAGGAAAAACAAATAAAACTGCACGCAGGAAAAAATACAAAAAAATGGGTGGCGCTGTAGTATAGCGACGCGCTCTCCCTGGGGAGAGCAGCCCGAATTTCACACAGAGAAATCTGTTGTGATAAAAAAAAAAGAAATACAAATACCGAAATAATGAAACATCGAACATTGAAACACCTTCACCTCCATAGCATTAGCAGTGCGAAATTTCACTTTGAAAAGTGTGTTTCAAATTCTCCTTCACTGAAATACCTTTGCTGCAGACACAATCAACACCATTTTGACTTATTGACCAAGTTTTTTCGTGCCTTACGAATATCTAAAAATGGTTATAGATAGTAAGACACTCTGAGCTTCATTGCTTTGACGAAAAATAAAAACGAAACAAAACAAAACAAAACAATCGCGAACTCACAAATCGTGCACACTGAAGCTGGTTTCAAATACACTCTTCTTTAACCTTGTTAGTCTACGTTCACACTAAGTCCAGCCAGTTGCCGATAGTTAGCCTGACTCAGCAACACACTTCAGTCTTCGCATTAGCAGTGCGAAATTTCACTTTGAAAAGTGTGTTTCAAATTCTCCTTCACTGAAATACCTTTGCTGCAGACACAATCAACACCATTTTGACTTATTGACCAAGTTTTTTCGTGCCTTACGAATATCTAAAAATGGTTATAGATAGTAAGACACTCT
This sequence comes from Babylonia areolata, assembly GCF_041734735.1. Classification (NCBI taxonomy): domain Eukaryota; kingdom Metazoa; phylum Mollusca; class Gastropoda; order Neogastropoda; family Buccinidae; genus Babylonia; species Babylonia areolata. The sequence goes on from NC_134907.1 coordinate 15,784,229, forward strand.
GAGCTTCATTGCTTTGACGAAAAATAAAAACGAAACAAAACAAAACAAAACAAAACAATCGCGAACTCACAAATCGTGCACACTGAAGCTGGTTTCAAATACACTCTTCTTTAACCTTGTTAGTCTACGTTCACACTAAGTCCAGCCAGTTGCCGATAGTTAGCCTGACTCAGCAACACACTTCAGTCTTCTTCTTCTTCTGCGTTCACTCGTATGCACACGAGTGGGCTTTTACGTGTATGACCGTTTTTACCCCGCCATGTAGGCAGCCATACTCCGTTTTCGGGGGTGTGCATGCTGGGTATGTTCTTGTTTCCATAACCCACCGAACGCTGACATAGATTACAGGATCTTTAACGTGCGTATTTGATCTTCTGCTTGTATATACACACGAAGGGGGTTCAGGCACTAGCAGGTCTGCACATATGTTGACCTGGGAGATGGTAAAAATCTCCACCCTTTACCCACCAGGCGCCGTCACCGTGATTCGAACCCGGGACCCTCAGATTGACAGTCCAACGCTTCAACCACTCGGCTATTGCGCCCGTCTGCACTTCAGTCAGACACAGCCAGTTTCCGTCAGTCTGACACAGCAACACACTTCAGTCAGACACAGCCAGTTTCCGTCAGTCTGACACAGCAACACACTTCAGTCACACACAGCCAGTTTCCGTCAGTCTGACACAGCAACACACTTCAGTCACACACAGCCAGTTGCCGTCAGCCTGACACAGCAACACACTTCAGTCAGACACAGCCAGTTGCCATCAACCTGACTCAGCAACACTCTTCAGTCACACACAGCCAGTTGCCATCAACCTGACTCAGCAACACTCTTCAGTCACACACAGCCAGTTGCCATCAACCTGACACAGCAACACACTTCCGTCACACACAGCCAGTTGCCGTCAGTCTAACACAGCAACACACTTCAGTCAGACACAGCCAGTTGCCATCAACCTGACACAGCAACACACTTCAGTCACACACAGCCAGTTTCCGTCAGCCTGACACAGCAACACACTTCAGTCAGACACAGCCAGTTTCCGTCAGTCTGACACAGCAACACACTTCAGTCACACACAGCCAGTTGCCGTCAGTCTGACACAGCAACACACTTCAGTCAGACACAGCCAGTTGCCGTCAGCCTGACTCAGCAACACACTTCAGTCAGACACAACCAGGTGCCGTCAGTCTGACTCAGCAACACACTTCAGTCAGACACAGCCAGTTGCCGTCAGCCTGACTCAGCAACACACTTCAGTCAGACACAGCCAGTTGCCGTCAGTCTGACACAGCAACACACTTCAGTCAGACACAGCCAGTTGCCGTCAACCTGACACAGCAACACACTTCAGTCACACACAGCACTCTCCAAACTGGAAGAAACGAATTATACTGTTGGGCATTCATTCACACGACCAGCAGAATTGAAGAGTTCCGTCCCTTGGACCACCCATCCGTCTCTGCTGTGCGCTCGCGGGTTAACTCTCTCCATACGAACGGCGAAAGAGACGACGTTAACAGCGTTTCACCCTAGTTACCATCATCAAAATATTGCAAGCGGAAGGCTCTTATACTGAAGAGGTGAATGTTGACAAAGAATACCACAATTCTGAGGACCGAAGCTAAAGGTTGGGTCATTCAGACACCCACTGGACATCCGAAGGGTCTGTGTAGAGAAGAGAGGACTGGCCGTACTGAGTGAGTTAAAAAAAAAAAAAAAAGTCTCGTGACTGCTGGAGACAGCTGGTCGCCAATGTTG